>NC_067399.1:536071657-536373324 GCF_016432865.1 Antechinus flavipes
CAGCCTCTAGAGCAAGTCAAACAAGGCTTTTGGGGAGCCTGTATCATCCATGGCAGAGAACAGCCCATTCTGGTCTCCTGGTTAAGACAGCTTGACCCATGAGTACTCGAGAATCTGTCAGCAGGGCAGCCGGCAGAAGGAAAAACAGAGAGAGGTCTGGAGTAAGGGATGGGAGCGGGGTCACAGGATCAGCAAGCTGCTCGGCCACATTCAAGAAGCCCTGTCCCAGAAGTCCCATTTGGAACTTGCAGAGATGGAGCCCACCCACACGACAGAGCTGACTGAGCTCCCACAAAAGGACCGAGAAACTTAGCTTGCTCTGTGTCAGCGAGCACAGAGCAGAGGCCATTGAAAAAGCCTAAAAAACAAGAGGCTTCCCCAGAGCAACAGAAATTGCCTTTGTCTCAGAATACAGTCAGTCACCTGAGAGACAGAGCCAAAGAACATGGAAGGGTGGGAGAATTCTGAGCGCTGATCTCATTCAAAATAACCAGGAGCCTCGGGAGGCATGGGAATGAGGGAGACTAAGCCGGTAGCCCTGGCCGAAAGTCAACATTGGCCAAGGTCTCCATATGGTTGACCTTTTCATTCCCATCCAGGCTGATCTCTCCACTATTCTGCTGAATATAAATGGAGGGCTGTGAACAAAGGGAGATTCCAGACATATTAGAAGAAGGGAGATTTTATGGCTTGCAAACAGAAGGGAGGAGGTAGGAGAAGAAAAAAAGTTATACCACCTTGTGTAAGGCCGACCACAATTTTCCTCATTTATATAAATATTGAGAAAAATATGGTATTGTAGGAAAAGTATGGAGCCTGGAAACTGAAAACCTGGCTCCGAATCCCCTCTCCACCTCCCCTCTTCCCCCTACCACTTAGCTCTTATGTGACTTTGGGTAAATCACTTAATTTCTTTGGGCTTCACTTCTCTTATTTGAATAATGAAGGAGGTTGAACTAGATGATTTTTGAGGTTCATCAGCAAATTTAAATCCTTATTTTATAATATTCCATATAATATTTTATAATATAATCATCTGGGGGGAATGGAATTATCTAAACAAAATGTATATAATAACCACTATGCACAGGAGACAGTGTGGGATTCACCCAAACTCCCCCTTCTACTACATTAATGATTTTGGTGTCTCCAAGGTCCCTTTCAGGTTTACATTCTATTTCTTGAGATATTTATTATTCCTTCCCAAAACACTAAGGATTAAAGCCCTTTGATTTTGATTATAAATAGATGGATAGAATATTATACCTTGAATTGGGAAGACTCCTCTTCCTGAATTCAAACATGGCCTCAGACACTTTCTTAGCTACATGACCCTGTGCGAGTCACCCACCCCTATTAACCTCAGTTTCCTCATTTGTAGAATGAGCTGGAGAAGGAAATGGCAAACTGTGCCAGTATTTCTGCCAAGAAAGTCCCCAATCAGGTCATGAGGAGACAGACACAATTGAACACTGAGCAACATCCAAGAGATTAGTGCTTAATATAACACATTTGGCTACCCAGAGTGTCTCAGCATTCCACAATGCCACAACAAATGTGCTGGACTTTTTAGCATTATCCTTCTTTCATTCAAAACTCCTCACCCATCCATTACCTCCATCTCTCAACTCCAAATCTTATGCTCTTTCTTTTTTATTAAGTGGTATAAATCTAATTCTATAATTTTAAAACCTAGTTTGTTTAGGATTTTTATTTTTAGTTTTCATGTTGTTTAATAATCTCAGGGGATATTACAAAATAGTTTAAACAAAATGTGGGTGGTGGACATTCCCTAATACCAGAGAATGCTGTGGAAGTCACCCAAGCTGTCAGGATCTCTGGGAAATTGGCTGCCAATGACTCCTTAATTCTGACCCTCTATGGGTCAGGACAGGTTCCACTGTCTGTCCAGTGGTATGTTTGTGCCTACCAAAAAAATCACAAAATCACAGAATCATAGACTCAAAGTTGAATGACTTTGTTGTTGTTTAGTCGTTTTTATCTAGTCTGACTCTTTGTGACCTAATTTGGGGTTTTCTTGGCAGAGAGACTGGAGTGCTTTGGCATTTCCTTCTCCAACTGATTTTACAGATGAGGAAATTGAGGCAAAGAAAGTTAAGTGACTTGTCTCTGTCACACAACTAGTACATGTCTGAAGCTGTATTTGAACTCAGGAAAATGAGCCTTCCGGACTCCAGGCCAGGCACTGAAGGACCTTGGAAGCCATTTAATCCATCCCTCTCATTTTTATAGATCACTCTAGCTTGAACCCTCATTATGCTAGCTACTCCTATTTGTCTCTTCAAGTTTTGTCTCATTGACTTACCTTGCCTAAGAGGGTTGCTTTTAAATCCAGGTTAATCAAAGTGGTAAAAGAAACAGCAGGGGAAGAGAATGAGCACTTATATAATATGTAATTTGTGCTAAGTACTGTGCTAAGTGCTACACAAATATAATCTCTTTTTTTTCTCACAACAATCCTGGGAGGTAGGTGCTATTATTATCCTTTTTTTACAATTGAGGAAACTGAAGCAAACAAAGGTTAAGCACTTGCCCAAAGTCATACAGCTAAGTTTGTGTCTGCAGCCACATTTAAATTCAAGTTTCCTTGACTCCAGACCCAGAACTCTATCTATTGTACCATATTAATAATGGATCCCATTCCAACACTGCACATTCTATCCATATTCAAACTCCTTTGATCTTTTCAAGAGTCAAGGGGAAGGGGGTAATTTTTTTTTAAATAAAAAAAATCTTGTTCTGTATTCAGGTTATTTGGTGTGTTGTTGGGAAACATCAAAAGGCCTTTTCTAGTTGTATGTTTTTAACTCAAGAATGTGGTAATTGTTTATGTTAGACTGATGAATGTAGGAACTTCAGGTGTCTTTCTCAAAAGCTAGTGGGAATGTGAAGGCACTTTGAGCTGCCCTTCTTTCTCAGAGTTATTCACATCCCCATCCCACCTATGACCTCCATTGTATATCTGATTACCTCTCTTGCCTAAGATATGGTACAGACATCTAACTATAACTCTCTCCTTTTATTCCTGGAACAAAGTCTACTGGGTTTCTCCGCATGGAGGCATTATCACATGACCATCAGAATTCCTCAAAAGGCAAACAGCATGATTGGAGTGAATATTCCGAATTTTTCTGATTGCCATTATTTTCTACCTCCCGTCACCCATCATTTTTTATACTCCTGTTTGCTTGTTTCTCTGTCAATGGAAGAGTAAGTTCTTTCTTGAGTCACAGAGGAAGATCAAGGTACAGAGAGATTCTTTTTATTCTAACTATTTCTCTGATGCTTACCTTAAACTATTTCACACCTATGGACTTGTGATCTACAAGTCTGTCATCTGAGACAACTATATCTCCATACACAGTTATATCTGTATTAATTCAATTAATTCTTTCACAAACATTCCCTGAATACCTATCACATGTAAGGCACTGTCTTGGGCACTATGAAGAATGTAAAGTAAAATTCAATATGGTTCATGATCTGGAGATCTGAGCGATGAGACAAAGTATATGCATATGAAAAAATAAAATGCTAATGAAAAAATGTAGGGTAACATCTGGTGAATGATCCAAAAAAAATAAGGATGAAAGGGTTGAGAGGAATGAGAGTCCAAGTCTAGGGAAGACAAGAAAGCTCTACTGATTTGAATTCAATTAAACACTTAGTATATACAAGGCTCTGTGCTATGCACTAGAGACAGAGACAAAATGAAATAGTTTCTACCTTCAAGGAGCTTGTATTTTTTTGATGATAAAACATTTACAAGATAAGTGAATGCAAGATAATTTGAAGGAGAGAATACCAACATTGAGAAGATCAGAAAAGACTTCATGTAGAATGTAAGCTGAAACTTGAAAGAAGCTTGGGATTCAAAAAGGTAGAATTCATTCCAGACATGAAGCAAAATCCATAGTTTGATCAAAAGCATAGTTACAGGGAATGGTGGGCTGAATTTGGATAATAATTAGTAGGGTAGTTATGTTGAAACATGGAGTATGTGAAGGGAAATGATATGAGTCTAGAAAGGGTGACTGGAAAGGGAGTAACCAGATTATGGAAATCCTCAAATGCCAGCCAGAAAAGGTTGCATTTTATCCATAGAAGAAGAGAGCTAAGAAATTGGATGTCTGCTTAAGCTGATTGACCTATTTCTTTGAACTAGAGTAAAACTCTTTGTGATCCCATTTGGGATTTTCTTGGCAAAGATACTGAAATGGTTTGCCATTCGCTTCTTTGGTGCATTTTACAAATGAGGAAACTGAACTAAACAGGATGTAGAGACTTATCCAGGATCACACAACTACATATTTAGCACTTTACCCACCATGTCATCTACCTGACCAATTTAACCCATATATGGCTGAAATAAAACAGATCAATTGATAGAAGTAGTCAAAGTTTAGAAACTACTCTAATTGTCTAGAAGATAGCTAGGTGACCCATTAGATAAAATGCTGGATATGTAGTTAGGAAAATTCTACTTTCAAATCCTACTTCAGATATGTAAATATGACTTAACCACTCTCAACCTCAGTTTCTTCATCTGTAAAATGAAGATGAAAATAGAACCTATCTCACCGGATTGATGTAAGGATCATATGAGACATGGATTTAAATGCTTTGCAAAACTTAGAGCTCCATGTGCTTATTGTGATTATGACTACATTGGCCCCAAAACAATAATTCACATTTCTATAGTGCTTTAACATTTGCAAAATGCTTTCCTGTACTATAGCAGACTTTCTGGAGACTTGTTTGTTCATATCCTTTGACCATTTATCAACTGGAGAATGGCTTGATTTCTTATAAATTAGAGTCAATTCTCTATATATTTTGGAAATGAGGCCTTTATTAGAATCTTTGACTGGAGCACATGACTCTTAAAGCTGATTTTTTTCAGGAAGAGTCTTTGAGGGACAATTCACAGATATCACTGAGTACCTGGTGAAAGTGAAGATTAGAGGTACTTGGGAGAGTCAGGGCAAGAGGATCACTGGACTGGCTTAGTAGTCATGATCTTTCTTTTACTTATTTTTTTCTTTTTAAAAAAGTATTTCATCTTCAGCAAGTATTTAGTAGAAAAACAGGTTTCTTTGCTTAACATTCAAGACATTCCATGATTTTATCTAAAACTACCCCCTACGTATTATCTGTCACTATTTTCCTATATATATACCCCACGGTCCAAAGAAATGGATCCATAGTGAACACTATGAATGTGATTTTAACACTCTTTGCTTAGAATGCTACCCTCCCAAATACCACCACTCCTAAGTCAAAAAGAGCATGAATTGGACTTTGGCATGAATAGTTGTAGTTCCAAAGTCATATGCATTCCTGACCAACCAAGCCAATGAACAAGCTTTATAAAGAGCTTGTGGAGGAAATAATTGCGGTCTCTGCAATTATTTGGAGCCATAGAAGAAAATTCCAGCTTCTAGACATTGTGGGCTGTCATATGAGCAACTAAAACCACCCTTCTCTGCATCTTACAGGAACTGGGAGGTTTGCATCAACATAGAACTTTCCCTTTCAACTTCCTATAGAAGTCAATGAGAGTGAAGCTTTTCCCTGGTTGTTCAGAAGACCTGGGGCAGGTGGTGTTTTTGAGATACACAGGTCTATTATTTGACTTTTATTAAGCTCTTTTAGTCAATCCATTGAAACTGCTTACTAGAGTAAAAACCTTTACACAGAGGCTTGGTTGACACAGTTTTGTGAAGAGGAAATGAAGGGACATGACAAGAGTTGGGAAGATAGGAGAATTATCTGTGAGTTGTTATAGAATGAGGGACATATAGCAATGCAGGTGGGATGCTGAGATGAATGAATATAGCCGCTATCCATGGTCCTGATTGCTTGCAGCAAACCAAACAACCCTGCTACCACATTCACACTATTACATTGCCGAGGAGAGAACCAGGGTGCACTATGATTCAATAGTTTATATACAGTGGGAAAGGCACTAGATTTGGAATCAAACTATTCAAATTCACCGGTGTTGCTTACTACCAGTGTGACCTTAGATAATTCATTTAACCTCACTGCTGTTTCAGCTTTCTCAGCTGTAACCTGAATGGTCTGAATTTGATGGCTTTTCTAGTCTCTTTTAACTTTAAATCTATGATCCTATGATCATACAAGTAGTAAGTGACAGAGACAGAATGAATGTGAATAGTCAGTGTTTATCTAGGCTCACTTATACCCATACTTTTTAGTAATGGGATTTTTTTATAATGGGATTCAGTGTGTAGTCAATTAACAAATATTTATTGAGTACCTACCATGTGCCAAGAATCTGGGAGGGCTATGAATATATATATATATATATATATGACAAAGTTCTTGTCTTACAAGAAGTTTATTATCTAATAGGATGGAGAAGGGATGGGAAATAATAGATAAAGCTATTATAAGGAAAGAACCAAGTAGAAGATTTCCTGCTTATGGAAACACAGAGTTTGAAGAAATCTCAAAGGTCATTTGGTCTCACCCTATTGAATAGGAATCTCCTCTACAACAACTCTGACAAGTAGATATTCAACCTCCACTGATGGGGAACATACTGAAACCAGAAGCAGACCCTTCTACTTTGGAAAAAAACCTAATTGTTTGTTATTTTCTTATGTGGAGTCAAAACCTATACCTTGCACTTATTAACACCTGTTCCTTCCTGTAGGACCCAACAGATAGTCAAATCTCTCTTCTACATGCCAACTTTTCAAATATCTAAAGATATCCATCATGTCTCAGTTGAATCAGAGCTTAGGTAAAAAGTTTTAAGTAGAGAATACTTATATTCAGTAGAGTAACAATACAGTAGAAGTTATTTAGGTAGAGATTCTTACAAGTCCCTTCCAATTCTGAGACTGGGTCATTTTTTACTTTAATTGATTTATCTTTCCATTAGAAATAGAGAAAAATCTAACAATCACCACCTGAAAGAGATTCTACAAGGAAAACCTACAAGAACATCATTACTAAATTTCAAAAACCCAAATCAAAAAGAAAAATTTTACAAGTAACAACAGCAAAAAATAAAAAAAAATCACATTCACTGGTGTCATAATTAGTTTCACACAAGATCTATTGGCAACTACAATAAAAGAACAAGGGTCTTGGAATACTATATATCAAAGATCGAAGGAACTAGGATTGGGGCAGAAAATATTATATCCAGCAAAATTAAGCATATTGTTGAATTTTTTTTAAAAAAGATATTCAGTGAATTGCCACATTTTTGGTATTTTATTGCAAACAAACCTGAACTTAATAGAAAATTTGACATATAAGAGCCAATATCAAAGACTAATTTCAAGGAACTCAATAAGAACAAACTGTTTATGTTTTATATGTGGAAATATAAACCATATGTCTAATACTGTCATTAGTAATTAGACAGTTCAAAAAAAAGATTGGGGTAGAGCTAAGTATGATGTGATTCTAAAAAGCAAAACTGTGCAGGAAAAGGTAAAAGCAGTAATTATGTTTTACAAATGAGGTGAGAGAGCAAGAACTGATACAGAGGAATTAAATGGGGGAGGAGAACTGGTAGTTCTGAAATCCTATTCACATCAGGAATGAGTTGAAGAAGAAACAATGTACATATACCTAGAAAGATAAAAAATCTCCACAATTTATAAAGAAATAAGAGGGGGATAAACAGGATAAGGCAGGGTTTAGAAGAGTATACAGAAGATTAACAGAAGTGGGATAAAGTATGTAAATTAATAGGAATGAGATAAAGAGGGAAGGAAAAGAGGGGAGAAGATAAAAGAAGGCTCCTTGGGCAGGGGAGAAAATTAAATAATAGCAAGGCAAGCTAGCAGGTAAAAGTAAACTAGAAGAGTTGTCAGGGATAGGAAATAAGAGACAAACACAATAACAATAATCAGGAGTAGAATTTATTAGAAAATAAAGTAAGAGTAGTAATCCTTGATCTCAAAGTCAAAGTTTAAAAAGATTCAATCAAAAGAGAGAAATCTGTCTGTCATATTAACATTGTTTTAGACTATTCAAAACAACCAGATAGTATAAGGTTGGAATATTGCTATAGCATAGGAAGTGATAAGTTAGATTTAGAAAAATATAGAAAGCCTTGGACCTAAGAAGGATGATGTTATTGACCTTCAGAGAAATAGAGGACAAATAAGCATAATGCAACCTTACATAGATATATAAGAATATATGTGTTTATATGTGTGTGATTATAAGTATCTATGTATATGTAGATATATATATATACATGTATATGTGTGCATGTGTGTGTGTGTGTGTGTGTGTGTAGATTCATTTATTTCTGTGAAAACATATACATATATACGAGCTTAAATGTAGCCTATTTGGGGGAGGTGAGGGGTGGAGGAAAAGAGGAAAAAAAAGAATAAAGTTAAAAGTGCACAGAAAAACTATAAAGAACCTTGGAAGCCCAACCCCCTCTTTTTACACATGAGGAAAATGAGATTAGGAAAAGTAAGTAATTTGCTTAAGATCAATCAATCAAGTGCTTATTAAGCATTACTTTGTTCTAAATACTGGAGACTCAAAAAAAAATTAAAATCTCTATTCTTAAGAAGCTTATTGACCAAAAAAAAAAAAAAAAAAAAAAGAGGAGAACTAGGAAAACGTTGTACACAGTATCAGCCACTTTAGATAATCAACTGTGATGGATTCAGCTCTTCTCAAGAACCGAATGATCCATGACAAGTACAAAGGACTCACAAAGAAAAATGCTGTTCATATCCAGATGGAGAACTGATGGACTCTGAATGCAGATTGAAGCATACTTTTTTCACTTTATTCTTTTTTGTGGATTTTTTTCCTTTTTGATTGTTTTTTTCTTTCACAACTATCTAATATATATGTGTATGTGTGTATATATATAGGTATATATAACCTATATTAAATTGTCTACCATTTTAGGAAGAAGGGAAGAAAGGGAGAAAAATTTGGAACTCAAAATTTTATAAAATGAATACGAAAAATTATCTTGATATAAAATTGGGAAAAATAAAATACTATTAAAAAGTATTAGAGGAAGCTTATGACAAGACATATAGACATTGGCAGATGGATTTATAATCATATAACAGTCTGCCTATAGACAAAGATGAAGCTCAAAATGCCATGTGGAAGACACTGTGTCTGGGACATGCTGACTGAAATTGGCAAGGTCACACTTCAAAATAAATTAGACTTATTTACAAAAGCAAGGAATCTATACTCACACAGGAATCTTCCTGATTCCAGACCCTCCACTGCAACCCCTAGATTCCCTATATGGTGCCAGCCATAGCATGCCCCTTTTTAGACATGCTTGTACATACCACCAGCCCAGATAAAAAGTCACCTCACAACAACCACCTGGCACAAATCAGTCCCTCCCCAGAGGTAGGAATAAATGAAAGAATGAAAAAGCATTTATCAAGAAACTATTGTGTACCAGGCTCTATGCTAGACACTAAAGATACAAATATAAAAGTAAAACAATCTCTGTTCTTCAAAAGGTTATATTCTGATCTTGAAGAAATCACACATATGAGAATGTGATTATTAGTGCCTTTGGTCTAATTCACAGGGTAGTCGATATACTACCATCTCCTTACCATTAACCCTAGTAGTTTTAGTTTGATTATTGTTCTCTGAAGTTGACTAGATAGTGTGTTATATTTCACTATATCTCATTCACTCACCAGTCAGGATCAGCTCATAGATTAACACTCTTAAGAGGAGGAAGAGAAAGGAGAATGGTTTTTGGAGGTCGGCTGTAAATGGGTGCTGTTCCAAGCAAAGAAAGGGGAGCAGCAGCAGGGCAGATGGCCAGATGTCTGGATGGATGCTGGTTTCCTGGTGGATAGTTGGATGAATTGGAGGATCTCTCACGTTACCATCAACAAAATAATATTCTCCCTAGTCATAAGCCAGCTGCAGATGATGCCTCCGCTAACTGGACTATGAGGCCCATCTTTTCTGAAATCTTCACAAGGGTAGACAAAGCCCTGTGGAGAATTATACAGCCTCTGCTCCTGGAGACAAATGGTCAGTATTGTAGCCTGGACGAGATCATTAGAGCTAGAGGAAACAGATTAATTAGTTATACACCCTTATTCTACAGATAAGGAAAAGGAGAGGCAGAGAATTTCAATGATTTGTCAAGGTCAAACAAGTATAAATTACAGAGCAGGAATTTTAACCAAATCTGAAGATTCCAGATCTTTCTCCCACATCATATTATCTGTCCTACTGTGCTCAGTTCAACTTTTTTCTGTCTATTCTCTCAGTCCCTCTTGACCAGTCTGGAAATTCTAGTACCACACTGACATCTTATGGAACAAAGCTAGCAATAATTTGGCTTGTAAAGGATTGAGACATAAAACCTAAGTCCACCCTTCCCTCTTAGCACAGCCCTCATTTTATTTCTAGGAGGATGGTAAGAAAGGCAGAAGGCCTAGAGGAAGCAGAGATTAAGGGCATGTCCAACCCCTAAGTAGATCATGGTGCAGCATTAATGTCCCAATCCCAAGATCTGATGCTCTCTTCCTCAAGAAGTCAGTGGGGAAGAAAGAATCTTTTTAACAGATGAGCACATTTTAGGAAGAACATTGGCAACCTGGAGTAAGGCCGGAGCAGAGAAGCAGAGACCCTACAATGCAAGGGTAAAGTGAAGGAACTAAGAATGTTTAGCCCAGAGAAAAAGAGAACTGAAAAGGTTCACTGTTAGGATTCTTACAAGGTGCTAAGTAAGTGGAAATGAGGAGACAGTGGTTAAATCTACTTTAGCATTGATTTAGTCCTACAACAAATAATAGTTTCCCAGTGATATAATGACTGGCATGTACTCAGTGTACAGCATATAAGCCAGAAGCTCTAAGGGCCAGACACAGAAGCCCACTAGAAGCTCATTCGGAGGAAGCTGGAGGCAGAAGCTGGCAGAGGCAAAGGACTAGCAGCAGGAGCTCTTGGAACCAAGGAGAGAGATAGGCCTCTAAGAAAGCTATCTAAGAGATAGAACTAGAAGCAACAGATGAAAGAAGGAGAAAAATAAAGTCTCAGAGGCAGCTAGTTGGCATAGTGGATAAAGCACTAGATCTAGAGTCAGGAAGATCTGATTTTGAATCTGGCATTGAACTCTAGCTAGACAGTCACTTAATCTGTTTGCTTCAGTTTCTTTAACTGTAAGAGGAGGATAATAATAACACCTACATCCCAGGATTGTTTTGAGAAATAAATGGTACATTTACAAAAACACTTATCACAGTGCCTGACACAATAGAAGTTTAATAAATACCTATTTCTTTCCTTCCTTCCATGGAAAAAATCTTCCTTATAGAGATGTTTAAAATGGGAAAAATTTGCCTTAGAAAATAGAGGGTCTCTTTTCATTAGAGGGATTTATAAAGAGGCCAAGGGACTTTTGGTAAAATACAAGTTGTACTAAGTAACTTCTGAGATATGTTCAATCTCAGTTTCCATGATTTTGTGATCAGAAACCATCAATTGACCTCTCTGAAGTATGCCTTCAGCTGCCTTCCCAGGAATATTAGTGCTCTGATTAGATAATGGAGAAGCACTTGTCCTGTGGCCTGCTCTTCCTCAGGTGTCTCATAAAAGTATGGCTATAAACTACAAACCAGTGGTTGCTAATGGGACAGACCAGGAGATTTTTCAGCAGTAGTCTCAACTCATCTTCAAACCAGTTATGAACATCTTGCTCCTGTGATTAGATAGAGTGGTCTGTCGTGGGGACAGACTTATGAAGGAACCCAGGGAATAAAAATATCTCCCTCTCCACAGGGGGAAAAAAAACCTGACAAAATAAAAATCAAAGATTTCGCGGCAGCTAGGAGGTGCAGTGAATAGAGCACCAGCCCTGAAGTCAGGAGGACCTGAGTTCAAATCAGACCTCAGAAGCATAATACTTCCTAAGTGTGTGACCCTGGGCAAATTACTTAACCCAAAATACCTCAGGGGGAAAAAATCAAAGATTCCTTTGAATTAGAAGGATCTTTAAAAAAATTCACACCTCTGCCTTTCTCCCCACCCAATTTGTGGCCTATTGCCTAAAATGTCTTTACTGGAAGAACAGAACCTTTCATCCCTCTATTGGAAAGAAGACTTAAAATGCAGGTTCCCCTCTGAAGGTAGGAAACCAAGTGTCTTAAATTTATATAAAAGTTAAAAAGATTGATACCATAGCTTCTCCTTAAACAAAAAATAAAGAATGAGGTCGTGGAGTGACCAAAAAGGACCATTAGAGCAGGGGAGAAGATATAACTTAAGTACAAAGAGAAACATGGCTCCATTCACAATTTAGCCTTGGACAAGCCCTATTCCAATGTCTAGGAATGAAATTCCCTTCCCACCTTCCTCTTACTTTACTTCTTATAACAAGTTCAGGTGGGATCGTGTCTATAAATTATTTTGCACACTTTAAAGTGCTTATTAACTACTACTGGTTAGAATAACTAATGTTCTCTAAATAGCTTCTGCACAAGCCATCCCTCCTTCTCCAGCCAACAAACGCACACAGCCTTCCTTCTGATCCCTTCCTCAGCCCTCTCCTGCCTCCTGCAGTCACCTAACTCCTTGCTGCCATTCATTCCAAAACCCACTTCAGTCAGAAAGCCTTCCCCAACTAACCCCAGCTAATATTTCACCACATTCAGTCTGGCTGAGGTCTACTTAGGCTATTTATGATCAATTGACTAGCTACCCTTAAAAGAGCACCGGGAGTCTGTACAAAGTGTTATTCTAGACACAGTTCCCTGCCTGAGAAGGAAAGGCTCAGGGACACTGGTCTCCTGGCTACTCCTGGAACGAGGGGCTCCATCTCCCCAATCTGGACATTTCCAACATCTGTTCTCCGTGCCTGCAATTCTCTAGATGTGTTTAAATAATCAAACCAAAATTAGCACTGATACTAAAAAGGTCATAACTGTCTGCTACTCTCTTCTTCTCAATCTCTATCCAACTCTACCCTCTCTTTTCACAGAGCCTTGTTCTATTTTTAGCAAACTACCCTTCAAATTAAACCTCTTACTCTCATGTTTCTTAGAGCATCTAGGGGACACACCAGATACAGTGCCCAGCCTGGAGTCAGGAAGATTCAGAGTTCAAATCTGGCCTTTATTAACTGTGTGATGTTGGACAAGTCATTTCACCCTGCATACCTCAGTTTCCTCATCTGTAAAATGAGCTGGAAAAAGACATGGCAAACCACTCCAGTATTTTTGCCAAGAAAGCCCCAAATAAAGTCACCAAGAGTTGGACATGACTTAAAAAAAACTGAAAATTTTCATGTTCCTCAAACCTTTTTGCAATCACAGAAATCTGATTCTCCCTTGAAGATGCTCATCTGTTTCTTATTCCTCATTCTCTTAAACTTTTTTATAATCTTGATTATCCTCTCCCTGATTTTCATGGCACTGACCCTTATAGAATGATGGAGGACCATCATTCATCTCCTACTTCCTCTACACAACTATCCCCAGGCTTCTGACCTAAACCCTCTAACACTATCTCAATGATTTTATAAGTGCAGCTGAATTCAACAATCATCTCTATGCAGATTATTCTGAAATCTATATAACTAACCCTCATTTTATCTGATCCTTCATCTCTCGTTGCTTGCTAAACATCTACAACTGAATGTTCCAGAAGTATCTCAAACTCAACATGTTCAAAACAGAACTCATGATCTTTCCATCTTAAACCCCCCTTTTCCTCCTAGGTTTCCTCTTTTGTTGAGGGCATTCCTCTATGCTTCCAGTTACCCAGGTTCACAATCAAAAACTTCATTCTCATTCACAACATTCCTCCACATCTAATTAAAGTAGCCGATTCTTATCAATCCCATCCTTCAACATATCTCCATCCTGTTCTCTTCTCGGTACTCAAACCACAACCACCCTCATCTGAGTGCCAGTCACTAATTGACTTTCTGTACTCAGTCTCTCCTCTCTTCAATCCATCACAGGGCTGCCAAATTATTGTTCCTAAAGTATAAGCCTGACCATGTCACTCTGCTGCTAAAGAAGTTTCAATGGCTCTCTATTGTCTTTAGGATAACATACAAAATTTATCCATTTAGTATTTCAGATCCTTCATACTTTGGCTCCAAGCTGTCTTTCCAGGATAATTGCACACTAATTCCCCTCATGTATTCTATATTCTAGCCAAACTGGTCTATTTTGTTCCCCTACCACACATTCCATCTGGGCTTAGCTCAGGCTGCCTGTCCTACTGCCTGAACTCTTTTCTTCCACAATACTTTGTCTTGACACCTCAATCTCCCTTCAAGGTTCACCTAGAAGGCATCATCCTTCAAGAGATCTGCCTTCCATTCTCTCTGCTGTTAGTGCCTCCTTCCTGATCACTGGATATTTTTTTTGAGAGGTCTATATCCTGTATTTACTTATCTGTATATGTATTGTCTTCCCCTGGTCTGAGAGTATTTAACTCAGGCTTTGTGAACTTGTTATTTTTTAAATTATAATTGCCTTAGCAGCTCTACACATTTAATTTTATATATTTAAAAGCATTCTCCAAAAAAAATCCATAGGCTTCACCAGGCTATCAAAAAAAAGCTTATGACAGGCTCCAAAAGGGTTTAGAATGCCCAAGACTTTCTCATTTTTTATCTATTTCCCCAGTATCTGGCTGCACTTACATAGTAAGTGCTAAAGAAGTGCTTGTTAACTGTTTAATTGATTCTAGAACCTATTTCTCTGGGTTATTATGAAAATATAATTTGTTTTTTGTATGTTTTTTCAATTAAAATAAATCTATCAGTTATTCTCTTTATATTCCACTTTCAGAAGCTATTTATTAATTTAGATAAACCCTCATCCCTTAATCACAGCTCCTAAAGATGACTGAATTTCAGATTCATGGTATGAAATCAGATTGTGAACTCCTTGAGGGCAGGGGACTATCTTTTGCCATTTTTTGTATCTCTAGTACTTAGGAAGGGTCTGGCACATAGTAGGTGCTTAATAAATGTTTTATTGGCTCTAATTCAAGTATACAAAATTAAGTTGTACTTGGGAAACTCAGTTTTGTTTATGAATACACAATGGTCGATGATATAATTTAATAACAAACTCTAGTGCGGAGTTTCCGAAATTGTAAGGTGCTATTGAAATTTCCAGGATTGTCATTATTAGCCCTATCTCCATCTCCTTCCCTGACTCTAGACAAGCTGTGTCATCAATAAAGCTCTTTTGCTGCCTCTCCTTTTTGACTCCTGCTTGCATTTACACTGTGTGGTCAGCCACTGTGTCTCTCTCATTAAGCCATAAATGTTTTGGAACCAAAAGTCGGTTCAGTTCCATGGCAGGGACATCAGAGGGATTCCCAAAATATTTCATCTCAGCGGGAGCCAAAGTGCTTTTCAGATGAGAAAGCCAGGGAGGTTCTTTTAACCTAGGAATGTGGAAAGGCCGCGATCCCCGCTGCATCTCGGCCTTCCACCGGCGGCCAGCTTTTCTCCCTGAACGCTCAGTCACCAGCCGGAGAAGGGGCCGTGAGGCTGTGGCTCTTGCCTGAGAGGCACTGGGGCAGCTCCCGGGCTGGCCGCCGCGGCTGCAGGATGGCTGGGGGTTGCAGTCACTTTGTCCCTGCATGCTTCGCAGGTTAGTGCGCACCAAACTATGCTTGGGTGGCTGGCTGCCCGTGGGCCAGAAACGCTTGGCAGATAGCAGAGCAGCATGTGTCCGTCCTCTGCAGAGTCCAGAGGTGATGACGGCTTCTGGCAGGGTTGACTGATTCATTAGCACTCCCCGCTCCCTCCCTCCCATCACTCACTCCCCAACCACCGAGCAATCCATCATTCAGTGAGAATTCCTGGACTGATTTCTCTCCACTCAGCCCCATGCTGGGCAATGGGAAAAACAGGTCAGAAAGAGACATACAGTGCCTACCTTCAAGAAGCTTGTGTTCAAGCAGGGAGAAATCAAACGAGCATTTGTGGGGTGGAGTGGCCATGTGGCCAACAGAAAGATCCCTGCACCGGGAGGCAGGAAATCTGAGCTCTCATTGGTCCCCAAGGCTCCATCTCTCTGCGGATGACTTTCAGGTACATGTATAATCCATCCCTAATCTCTCCCCCAAACTCCGGCCTCACATCGCCAATGTATGTCCCAGAGACATTACCCAACTCATTATCTTCTGCCGTCAGCTCTCCCCCCTTGCAAACCTCCCTGCTGATGTCCAAAGCACCACCATTTTCCCAGACTCCCCCACTAAGTGTCATTCTCAACTCCTTATTATCTCTCACTCCCACATCCATTCGGTGGTCAAGCCCCTGGCATTTTTTTCAGTTTTCCCATCATCTCTTGCCCACACCCCGTTCTCTGCTGCGAGATTGTCAGTCTGACGCAGGCCCTCAGGCCGCCATAGCCTCCTGACTCATCTTGCTACCTAATTTCTCCCATTTTAATCCATCCTCCCCTGGGCCAGCAAAACCATCTCCCTCAGATGCTACTCTATAAATATCCTTGTTTCTTCTTACCTCCAAGATCCTGTAAAATCTTGTCTTTGGGTTTTAGTTTGCTGTCTCCCCCTTCCTACCTTCCCAGTTACCTTACACCTCCTACTTACTCTACAATTCACCGACATTGCCCTCCTTGTTCTTCTTTGCACAAGCCATCTCCCCACTCTATGCATTTTACTATCCTCCATCCCTGGAACTCTCCTCATCTTTATCTTCTGACTTGCCTAGCATCCTTCAGATTCCAGCTAAAATCCCACTTTCTGTAAGACTTTCCCAATCCCTCTTGAGGCTAATGGTTTCTCTGTAACATTATGTCCAATTTATTTTGTTTATATGTAGTTGTTTACATGTTGTCTGCTCAATTAGACTGAATTCCTTAAGAACATGAATGTTTTGAGCTTTCATTTTTATCCCCGTTTTATAGCTGCCAAATGTGAGATTAATTGACTTGCCTAAGCTCACACAGGTTGTGAGTGTCTGAGGCTGAATTTGAATTTAGGTCTTCCTGACTCCAGATTCAGTATTCTATCTATTGTACCACTTTTATTATTATTGTTACATTATCCATTACAAAGTTGCTTTGTTGTTGTTCAGTTACCCCATTTGAGGTTTTCTTGGCAAAGACACTGGCAAAATTTGCCATTTTCTTATCCAGCTCATTCTACAGATGAGGAAACTGAGGCAAACAGGATGAAGTGACTTGCCCAGGGTCCCATGGCTAATATCTGAAACCAGATTTGAGCTCAAGAAGAGGAGTCTTCCTGACCTCAGGCTTGGCACTCTATCCCCTGTGCCACCTAGCTGATCAAAATTGTTGTGAGGGCACATTTTTGCTTGCTCTAGATATATTTCATGCTACTTGCCTTAGGTACCAACATTAATAGCTACAGCTCTTCTGAGTAGGCTGCTTGTAGGGAATTATGAAAGAATATGGCCAATCGTTACACGGGCTGAGAAGCCATAAATGAGGTCAACCTGTATGTACCTGTAGCTAGATTCACTAAAATATTGAATACATAAATATTCTTGCTTCCCACCTAGACATAAAGTGCTTGAAGATATAGACTATATTTTATATTTCTACATCATCCCCTATAGCACCTAGAAGAAATCGAAGCACAAAGTAGAGGTTCAGGGAATAGCTTTTAGTTGAATGGTCTTCAGAGACCTGAGAATAGAGAAGGCACAAAGGATGATAAAGTGGTAAAAATGAGAAGAAATGTGGAGGGGATAGCTAAGTCAGGAATTAGACCCATGCAGTATTAGTGGGCCCAGCCATTAGAAAGTGTCAGCTATAACTATCATTCCTTTCTCATTCATCCTCCAAAGAGGGTGGATTTATTAATTGAATTAAACAACAAAACCCATTGTTAAAGAATTGTGATTTTATTACTTTTCAGTACACATAATAAATGGGGCAGCTAGGTGGTGCAGTATGTAGAATGCCAGGTGATTGTCGTGATGTAGCTCTCTGTCTGGGCTGGCAATATATACGGGCATGTATAAAATGAGTCATGGTATGTCTGGCACCATATGGGGCAGTGGGGTGGTGCAGTGGATAGAGTGCCAGGGCCTAAGGATACCTCGTCCCGAATCCAGCTTAGTAGCTGTATGGCCCTGAGCAAGTCACTTAATTAACCCTGTTAGTATCAGTTTCCTCACCTATCAAATGAGCTGGGCAAAGAAATGGCAAATCACTCCAGTATCTTTGCTAAGAAAATTATAAATGGGGTCACAAAGAACTGGACCCAACTGAAATGATTGAACAACAACACATATAACAATTCAAGGCTAATAAAATGTTGCCTCGTAGAAGTCCTTAGGGGACCTACTTTAATGAATAGATAAGAGTGATCTTTAATTCAGAAAATCAATTATTTTTGCACGAGAATGATGCTTCTAAAGTACTTGAGAATACTTGACTGTGTGTTCTTTTAAGCTGGTTAAACATTCCCCCCAATCATCTTGTATTCACACTGTTTATTTGATTAGACTATTCATTCATTATAAATAACACAAAAATGAGCTTTAGCCCAGACCCTGTCCTAATTATAAAAAATTAGTGAAGTACTGAGCTCTGATTTAATAGGGATTGTATTATGTTTCCAAGGTACTTGGGACATAGTGAAATAGAAAAGGAAAAGAGAAGAAAGTTGAAGAGAGGGATAGAGAAGACAGGAAGACAGGGGGGGAAAAGTGGGGGTGAAGACAAAATTAGAGCAAGAGAGAAAGAGAAGAGAAACTTAAATGGAGACAAAGATGAGTCACTGCCATTCTTTTTCTGATTATTCCGTGAGGTCATCTGAGTAACTGTTCTCTCTTCTTCTCTCCTTTCTCCAATAGAGATACCTTATTCCACATGAGTAGGAAAAAATGAGGCACTAAGCTCTTCCTGACACTCACCCACAGACAACAGAAGTTTTGTACAAACATCTGTAGGAACAGAGATACTAGTTGCAAGACAGTGGCCTCCTTCTCACTGAACTAATGCCTTAAGCATTGAAAAACTGAGCCCTTTTCTTTACTAGATACAAGGCTTAATATACCTTAGACATTCAACTAATACTAGTAATTGGCGATGAGAAGGGTAAAGGAACAGAGGAAGAAGAAGGTGGATACATTATTTTTATTTTTCTTGCCTCTTTTCCCATGGAAGAAATATCCTCTAGTAGTTGATCCTAATCCTGGCACATAGTACCGGCATTAAAGAGCCTGCTATGCTGAACTATAGCAAGAAATTCCTAATTCAGAATAAATAAATATGTTAAAAATGACTCCTATAAAATAAAAATAGGATTCATAATAATTTTGATATAAAAATTAGGCATGCAAATTTTCCTATAAGATTGAAAGGAATGGATTGTCAATCAATGTATATCCTAGACCCAGTAGAGCCTGTATCATAGAATTGTTCTGACCCTCATCTATAAAAAGCCTGAAGAGCTCAATGTACTTTAAGAATTTATTTTGCTTCTTATAAGAGGGAAATTTTGCTACAAAATTTCTAAATTATATTCAGATCTAGTTTGCAGGCAAGTTAAGAGGAAAGATAATATCTTCAATACTATGAAGCTCAATTATAGGAATAAAAATACATGTTGTGGAAAGATGACTGGATTTCTGGAGTCAGAAAAATTGGGTCAAATTCCAACTTTTGTACTTGCTATTTAAGACATCTTGGACAAGTCACTTAACTTGTTGGGATTTGGGTATATTAGATAGCCTCTAAGGTTCTTGCAATTTTGAATCTATGGTCCCATGATCTTTTATTTGGCTAAAACTGTTGACTTGCTCCTTCTCTTTCCCCTTCATGAAGTCTGGGAAGATCACTCTGACTACTCTGCATCAAAACAATTGAAGCCAATTGAAGAATCAGAGCCAGCATCTGGGCTTTTCCTCAATGGTATGTAATCTTTATTTGGAAATTCTTTCACACTATCACAAAACTAAGGCATGCATTGGATTTTCTTTCTGGGCAAGATGGCAGTGGATAGGATGGGAGAAAAGAGTCCAACTGGAAAAGAAGAATTGGAACAAAGGGTAAGACTCAAGGGTGGTATCTCTGCTAGGAGAAGAGGGAGTTGACAATGAAGGGCATATCAGAACTCCAACAAGAATAAAGCAAAAAGCCAATTATAGCCATGCTTAGTTCTATTACAGGAGATTAGAAACACCCCTTATCCATATAGAAAGACAGAAATAAAAGAGAGGAACAAAGTCAATTTAGGCCATATTTCTAGGTTAACATTCTTTCCTCCAAAGGAAATGAAATGGCCAGTCAACAATATTCTTTATGGTATGAACTGTGAAGGATTCAATAAGAATGAATGTTGGATTTGGGATCAGAGGACCTGCATTCAAATCCAGGCTGTCACTAACTATTTGGGTGACAATAAGCAAATCACTTAAGACTGTCTGGGTCTGGGTTTCCTTCTCTATAAAATCTGTAAAATGGGAGTAGACTTCCCTTTCAGCTCCAATCATGATCACAGATACAGGTACTTGATCCAATCAGATCTGATCTAGTATTCCTCCCTTAAGAAGGGGGTGGGGGAGGGACCCGGAAAAGTATGTGCTTAATCCAATGAAATGAATCATAAATGGTAGAATTTGGGACATGTTAAAGAGAATAGTTGGGGGATTCGGGGACATAAGGCACATAAGGTTTCTCAAATATCCTTTATATCATATCTTCTATTCCCATCTAAAGCAGAAAACCCATCTAGCGCAACTCCTTCGTTTTATAGATGGGGCTCAGAAAGCTCTTGGGCCAGGACCAAAAGCCAGTTTGCTTGACTTCCGCTGCAAAGCCCTTCCTACCTCAGCCCTCTGCCTCTGCTCATTCATACATTTTGTTATTTATCCTAAGATAGTGACAACCGTTTGCTGGCCCATTTATGAAAAATTACTTAAAACCATTTTTCATGATCTGATCACTGATTTTTCATTTAATGGCCTCCAAACAGATCTCGGTTCCTGGATTGGCTTCTCAGATTTAGTATAGATCAGAATCAAGTGAGAATGACCTTTCATTTCTTGGATTGGAGCCAGATTTCTTGGAATAAGACGTTGGGGAGAGAAGTCAATACACTTGGGAAGGGGAAATTTGGAGGATGATAGGATCATGTGAAAGCTAAAACCACTGTAACCATAGGCATGGGGTAAAATCTGGAGCAAAGGAAGAAGGAAGAAAAACAATTCTTTCTCAGTATATCCAGGAACTAAAGATAGTGATCCTGCAACAAACTAAACGCAGCCAGAGAATTGTTTATATAATAAACTATGAAATCTAGTTTTGCTGTTAACTAGGTATGTGACCTTTAACAAGTGAAAGAATTTGGAGTTGCAAAAGGTCATCAAATCAATTCCATCCTCCCTTTTTTTTTAATTGAAAAGAAAACTGAGACCAAAAGTATACGTCGATCAGTCAGCAGGCATTTATTAAGTGATTCCTAGACACCAGATGTTGTCAAGCACCAAGAATGCAAAGAAAGGCAAAAATCAGTCCTTGGGCTCTAGTAGCTCACATTCTAAAGGAAAGACAACATATAATTACCGAGGGACATACAAAATACACACCGAGTACATGGAAGGCAATCTGAGACAGGCAGGTATTCGCAGCTGGGAAGAGAAAGGCAAATTATTTCAAGGGAGAAGTGGCTCTGGGGATGGGCCTTCCTACCTAGGTGACTATAGGCAAGTCATTCAGGCCACAAAGGAATGGGATTTGAGCTGTAGAAGGTGGAATTTCAGCTGAGTCTTGAAGGGAGCCAAGGATTTGCTCAAAGTTACTATGGTAATAAATAACAGAACAATCTCCCAAGGTATTCCGGCTCCAAATCACTCCTCTTTCGATAACTCTACACTGTCTTCTTGTTTCACACTTCTCTGAACCTCAGCTTCTTCATCTGTAAAATGAAGATAAAATTCATACCTTCTACCAGAAGGTTATAGAAATGTGTATGGCCAGTGGAAGCACACACCTGAGGAAGAAGTAATGGAGAACTTGAGCTCCGAAATTCTGAGCTGCAATGGTCTAAGATTGCACAACACAATCCAGCAACAATATTTTGAACCACTGGGAGCAGAAGGGCACCAGGTTGCCTAAGAAGAAAATTAGGTAATTTACCTTAAGTTAATTTAGTTTAAGTGATTTAGATTGCCTAAGTGAGAAACGAAGTAATTTAAAACTCCCTTCCCAATCTGTGGTGGAATCAAACCTCCAGTGATCACTGTACTTCAGCCTAGACAAGATAGGAAAATCTAGACGCAAAATAATAATAATAATAATAAAAGTATGTTTTAATTATTTTATTCTTGTTTCCTCTACTTGGAATACCTTACCCCTTTGTGACTGAACACATGCTATCCATCTATCAAGGCCCAGCTCCAGGTCTATTTCCCTCTTGAAGAATTTATCTTTAGTTTACACAGCTAGTTTGTGGCCCAGTCAGGATTCTTAAATCCTAAAATTTAATCATGGCCTCCAGACTCTTTTAAACCAAGAAAGTAAAGTGACCTTAAGGTATTTGGTATTTTATGAAAATTTGCAATTGAAACAAAAATGTACTTTCCTGTGACCTCACTTGCTAGTGACAAATTCCCACCAGAGGAAGAACTACCTGGAGACCCAATGCTGGAGCCCACTTAGAAGTCAAAAATAATAATAATTACTATTATTACCATGTGGTCCTAAAGAAAACAGGCAGGGGAGCAGGAGAAAGGGATAGCAGGCAGTTAGGAGGCCGTGTTTGACTGCCAGGAGAGGAGAAGCCCTGGGCCATGTGGTGTTTGTTTTACCAGCACTTAACGGTTGTTCTGCAGAAGCAGAGAACAAAGTGGTGTTCTTGAGTCAATATTGTTCCAGGAAACAATGTCACTGAGGTTGTTCTCTTGATGTTGCTGGTAGAACAGGGCAGCCCTCGGGCTGAAGCTGATATGATTTCCCCAGAATGCTTTTTTCCAGAGATGTTTGCCAAGGCAGATTAGGATCACAAAGCACAACATGTTTATTCTTGCCGATGAGATTAGCAGCTTTGGGGGTGTTATTTTCTCTCTGAGAAAGAAGAGTTTGGGGTTTGAATCCAAGTTCCCCATATTGAAGCCAGACCAGTCTCCAACTGAGCCTGGGGAGTGAGTAAGCCAGAGTTGAGAGGAGGGAACCCTTTGGTAACTAAGGATTTCATCATCCAGAGAATGCTGGACCCACATTCTCCCTAGAATATGGGCTTTGGGGAGAAAACAGCTGAAAAGTATGTACTCAAAGGAAGCTCATTGGGATTCTCTTTGGAGGCCTTCCAAAACCAAGTTCTGGATCACACAGTTGGAGCTGAAAAAGATATCAGAGGCCATCCAGTCCAACACCTCCTTTGCTCCATTTTACCAACAAAATTAGGAAATTGAAGCAGGTTGTGTGGAATGTAAAAGACCCTTACCCAAATGACTACTCAGAGATCACTCAAAATAGAAAGCAGTTTTATTAAACTTCCGGAGGATGAGCTGTTTTATCATGAGATGAGGAAAAGAGAAAACTTTTGTTAGGAGGGCTAAAGAAGTAGTAAAGATACACAGCTTTTATACAAGAGATTATATCACAAGTAAGAGAGCATTGAGAAGGAGAGGAGGAGGCATCTAATTGGTTGTTGCTATTCGGAGAGACTGGAATGGAAGGTTTCTGTTTCCCCAAAATCACCTGATATCTAGGAAACAGAAAATCAGGCCTTCGGGCTTCAGATATAGCTGGCCAAGGCTCAAGTAAATATGATACAGGTCTCAGGGGAAATACAGAAATAATGAAAATAAAATACAGAAAAAGAATTCACACATTCCTGTAAGTTCTTCACCTTATCTCTCTCTTCCACACAAGATTAGGGGAGCTAATTTATGGAGTTTAAGTGCCCAAAGAAACACAGGTAGTTTCAAAAATCAGATTTGAATCCAGGCCCATCTAACTTTATAGCCAGGGTGCCTAAACTTTACCAAAACTTCACTCCATTGTCCCCTTGGTTGCTGCTTTAAGTTGGTCCTCTATTTCTTGGACTACATCACTCTTTTTCATGTTATAGTAAAATAGAGCTCTGAACAGAGTAGATAATAGATGCTGGTAATGATGCTGATAGAGACAAGAATGAAAATACAATAATCTTGGCAATAATTAATGGTCCTAGTTGATGTTGTTTGTCCTTTGTTCTCAAATTATCACGATGAAGTACGGTCATGGTAATGATGTCAGTGACTACACTGGGGAGGACGATAATGGTGGCAATGAGCCCTGTACACTGGTTTCTCCGGGCTGTAGACACTTCTGAAAGTCTGTTCACATATTGGTACAACTATTGCTTCCTTGTCTCTTGTGTTTCTTTAACAACTCTTGATTAGACACTTTTCTCCTGTCACTGTCTGAGTCAGTGAGAAAAGCAAGAATATCTCCCAGAAAAGTGTTTTGGGACAGAGCTTGGGGCAGCTCCAGCCAAGTCCTTTCAGGTGAGGCCTTGAGACAAAGCATTTGCAGAGTATTGAGAAGCCATCCTCAGAACCCCTAGGCCTGGCTGGATTAATGCTTCTGGCAGGTCCAAACCAACATCTCCCATTAAAGCTACTTCTGCTCTCATTGATTATTCTCTAATAAGACAGCATGTGAGTTATAACCAGGAAGCACTGAGGATATGAAGTGCTCTTTGAAAACACTTATATTTGTTTAGCAAATATCCTTTTTTAAAGCATTTGACATTGATCATCTCATCTGATCTTGTGTGACACTTAGAGAAAAGATTAGTTTTTCCATTTAAAGAATTCAGGAAACTGAGGCCTAGAGAAGTGAAATAATTTCTGTCAGGGGTAGCTGTATAAGACATTTCTAGAGTGAATAGAAGGTTAGATTCAATGATTTCTAAGGGCCCATACAACCCTTAAAATACTACACTATGGCCCCATATGCACAGTTAATTAAAGACAAAGTCAAAACTATAACTCAGCTCTTGTTATTTTCTCACCCAGAGATCCTTTCATTATACCATGTTGGTATATTTATTAAGTGTATGTACAGTGCTCATGATAGGGGTCTAGGGACACAGATTCGAAAAATTGTATATTCTTTTCCCTCAAGAAGCTTTCAATTAATAATTATAATTATGATTATAATATGATTATATTATATCTAATAATATTTGAGTGATTGATTTGCTAAACATGTCTAGACATTGTTCCACCTAAAATATGATTATAATAATAATGATAGCTGGCATTTATATAGTGCTTTATGTTCTACAAAGTGCTTTCTTATACCTTATCTTATTTGAATCTCATAACAACCCTATGAGTCATGTAGTACAAATATTATCCCCATTCTACATGTGAATTTTATGGACTCACAACATCAAAGAATTGAAGGATTTTAGTTTCTTCTCTGAAGCCATCTGATCAATCATAAAAGTGTAATACAGTCTCAAAGCCACTGTCCTAACTTGTATTGGTAGGTTAGGACTCCAGAGAGTTACAGTTCCTTCTCACATAGAGATTTTCAGTATAAATCCTGAATGATTAGGAAATTTTCTTGATATCATGGCTCATGAAGTTCCACTCAGGTACTTTCTCATTGATTATCAAATGACATCAGGTAGCCAGCCAGATATTTAACTTTTAGAAACAGGTCTTACTAAGAGAGTAGAATATGACTAGTTAGTACAAAAATAACATCACCACTTCCCAATTCAAAACCATGGTTATAATTTTTGAACACATGTGGCAAAGAGAGAAACACAGCTTTTAGAAGACTTCTTGCTAAGAATCCTTTTCTCCTCTTCATAGGACCCTCATGAATTTTCTTAGGCATAATATAGCTTCCTACTGGACTCCTTACAGAGTCCCAAAACTGCCTTTTTCTGTGTTCCTAATGCAGATGTCACCACTGACCATTGCCATTCCAGAACACTTCCCCAGAATCCTGATAAGAAAATTCAATCCTCCAATTCTTCAGAGTTCATAAAGTCATTCTCTGATAAAGGGGAAAGGGAATAGAGACAGAGGGTCTTCTCATCTGCTTTCAAGTGCTTCCTTGTCAGAGTTCTGGCAGGAACTGTTCATTCCTCTAGGCTACAGACACTCAAATGCTCAGATTCTTAAATAGCTTGCTGTTTTACACAAAACCCACCAAGCATAAGTCTCTTCAGCCAAATCCAATATAACTTCTGTGCCTTTGGTTTCAACTAAAGACCTGAAATGCTCCAATCCTTCCCTACTTGATTAACCAGGTTGTTAGCACCTAATCTAATGACTTTGAGTGATTGATTGATTGATTTGCTAAACATGTCTAGACATTGTTCCACCTAGTCCATACTTCTGATTGATTGATTAAATCTCTAATTACAGTAATCGGTAATTACTTAATTAGAGGTATAGAACACCCACATCCCTTCCAAAGATCTCTTACAAAAGCAAGCAAGCAACATATATTAATAATGTCACATACTAGGCACTCTGCGAGGCATTGTAACAAAAGTGAAATAATCCTAGTCTTCAAATTGCTGACATTCTTACAAAGGAGACAATATATATACATATAGGAATATGTAAAACTAAATATAAGTTCATTTCAGGGGTGGGCACTAATAGGGAAGAGACTAGGAAAAGATTAAGGTAAAGATGATGCTTGAGTTAAGCAAGTCCTGAAGGAAACTAGATATTTTATGAGATAGAAAGAAAACCTACCATTCATGAGGAGCAGTCCAGGCAAAGGCACAAAAGTGAGAGAATGTCACAATAAAAATGAGTGTCAGGAAATGAAAATCTGGTAAGCTTAAAGAAACACACATTACCCACCAGATCCAGTCAATTAATGAATTCTAGCTTCTGGGAAAGTTAACTTCCAAATAATAAGTAATTAACTTTTATCATCTTGACACTGCAACCCGCAACACAGAATCAATATGATTTCTGTAAATAAGACTTGGTTGCTATTTACCAAAGTGAAAATGAGAAAAATCAGTATCAAAATATCAGAATATCCCCCCATTTTACTGGGACAATAAAAAGGCCAGTTTAGCTAGAGTGTTTCAATATATAATTATGCTGGGGATGATAGGTTGGAACCAGATTATAAGGGACTCTATATGTCAAACAGAGAAGTTGATATGGGATTCTGGAGAAAATAGGGAGCCACAGGAGTTGAGTAGGAAAGTGATGTGGTCAGATCTACACTTTAGTTTAATGTGTATCTGAAAAAGAAACTCTTCTGCAATATAACACACAAGTACTCATCCATTTATGAAGGGGATGCTACTATAAGATTGCTTTATAGCTGATGTTTTCAAGTACCATTTCCCAACAAGGTCAAAAATTCTAAGTAATTTTGTTTTAAATCCTAAGATTTTCTTTAATCCTTTCTATACAATGATTCTTTACTATCATCTAAGTCTCCACCATTCCCACATTGATTCAGAAAGAAATAGTCAATGGGTAGGGGTTACTCAATGAATAATAAAGTCAATCCTTTGAGTAACTTAGGTTACTCAAGGAGAGAAGGTCTGAATGTAGGCCTTTACCTAAGATGAAGGATTGACTATAGCTCTAGGGTGGTTCTGGATGATCTCTGGGCCCTTCCCCATTTCCTAGTCATTGCCACACACAGAGAGTTAGTATCACACAATTTAGCATTGGATGACAGCGGCTTACATGGTTTCCTTCTGTGTAATGCTATATGCCTCATTTCTACATTTGACTATAAGGGCAGGGACCATTTCAATTTAAAAGTCAATTTAACAAATATTTCATTAAGCACCTACTATGTGCCAACCACTATGCTGGGCTCTGTAGATACTAAGATGAAACAGTCCCTCCTTCCACGGAGTTTTTATTCTACTCCCAGTTGCTATCTCTTCCCTAGGTTTGTTCTTTCCAGCCTAGCCATTCTCATCAGGATGGTCTGCTTCTATAGTGGGGAGTGGCTCCATCCCATGTTTAGCATTCTCCAAAATTACTGGTTCCATCAGGCATCTCTTTTCCTGTATGATGGACTAGCTTTGAACCCATCTAGGCTTAAAGTCACAGCATCAGGCACAAGTACAACCTTTCCTTGGCTCACTTTGTCCTCCCTCCCTCCACCTTAACCATATTCTGATATTTTGATACTAATTTTTCTCATTTTCACTTTGGTAAATAGCAACCAAGTCTTATTTACAGAAATCATATTGATTCTGTGTTGCGGATTGCAGTGTCAAGATGATAAAAGTTAATTACTTATTATTTGGAAGTTAACTTTCCCAGAAGCTAGAATTCATTAATTGACTGGATCTGGTGGGTAATGTGTATTTCTTTAAGCTTACCAGATTTTCATTTCCTGACACTCATGTCATATTGGAAAGAGCTCTGAACAGGGAGTCTGAGCCCTGGGGCTCCATCTTATCCCTGACAAAGACTTAATGATTTGGGGTAAATCTCTTAGCCCTCCTAAGATTCAGCTTTTTCATTTACCAAAGGGAGATAGTCGTATGTGACCTGCCAATTACCGACCTCACAGGGTTATTGTAAAAAAGTGTCATGGTGAAAAGGAAAGAGGAAAGGGCCATGATCTCATTTTACTAGTCATTTGCAAGCTGTTTGACATCAGACAAGTTAATTTGTTATGAACCTCAAGGTCCCTTCTGGATCTGAAATTCTGTGACTATAAAATTCAGTGACAGTGTCTTGGAAATCATTGCTGTGGTCTTCGCTGAGTTTGGAGTCAAAAGAATGGAATTGGAATCCCATGTTTGCGACTTAAGACTTCTATGACATGGGCCATTCACTTAACTTCTCTCTAGGTCTTAGTTTCCCAATGTATAATTTGAGAAGGTGGAAGTAGCTGTCCCTGAAGAATCTGATTCTATGCTTGAAGGCTCAAATACCACTAGAAGAAGTTATTGATTTTTGTATTTGGGGGTCATATTTTATTGGTACAAGGAACATCCTGTACTAGTGTAGATTAGTACTAGCTCTGGAATCTATAGAGCCTGAAAGACACACTCAGGATCATATAATTAGTATATGACAAAGGCAAGATTTGAACTCAAGAGTTCCTGATGCCAGACCAGTATCCATTAGTCCTCTATTTGCTACAGCATTCTATGGTATGATAGAAAAAATTTGATTTGTAATTAGATGGCCAAATTTAAGCTTCTGGCTCTTCTACTTACCCAATTGTAATACAATTTCATTCCCTGATCCCAGTTGTATTATCTGTTAATGAAGAGGGTTCTGTGAACCCCAAGGGTCCAGGACAGAGGACCTTGTGATGAGTGTCTCAGGTTAGGTATTAGTAATGGAGAGGAGGAGGTCCTGAGGTAATGGGCCTGGTGAGACAAAGCAGAGGAAAGGGAAGTTCAGAGGGTATTCTCCCCCTCAGGGAAGGCTATCAGGCAGGGCATGCAAACAAGGAACGACGGAAATAAATCTGACCTATTTTACAATTTTTCCATGGTCAAGATGCCAGGGTTTCCTTAAGAGTTCTCCCCTCTCAGACTCATCCATCCTTTCGGTTTCTGTTCAATATTATAGGAAGATGTGAGTTTGAATCCTGCTTTACATACTTAATAACTGTGTAATCTTGTTTGGATCCCCTAATCATTTTCTGCTTTATTTTCACCACCTATAAAATGAGGACAAACCTTGTAAACTTAATGTAAGAATAATTTTAACCCTGGGCAGCTCCCGTAATCTCCCTCGTAACCTCAGTTTCCTCATCTATAAAATAGACATGTTAACAATGCTTGCCTCACTGGGTTGTTGTAAATATCAAAATTGAAAATATAAAAAGTTTTGGAAAACTTAAAGCACTATATAAATGTTAGCTATGATCATTATCAGAATCCTTAGACTGACGTGTTCTGTCTCATTTCTTTTTGGAGTAGTCTACCCTTACTCCCAATTACACAGCACCACCTGCTGTTCTTTACATAGAAGCCAGCTTCAGATTTCAGGTGTCTTAAGATATTTTTGCCCTTCAGTATTGAAATGGGAAATTCAAGGTGTTTAAAATTTCGATGTTTGATTTTTATTTTTTTTTAACAATTTAAATGAAAACATTGAAGCAAGTTGATTATACTTCAAAATGACACAAAACTGGAAATATCCTACCATGTCAGGATTTTGAATGGCTAGAATATTGGCCCGATGGTCCCAAGAAACATCTTAATAATAGAGTCAAATGCCTCTCATTTCAAAGAATCAACCACACAGCTATCCAGTGGGAAAGTTGGGTTTAGAAAATAGTTCCTGTGAGAAGACCTTGGGAAGTGAAGTGAGCAGAAACAAGAAAACAAAGCAGTCAGCCAATCAGTCAACAAACCTTTTTTTAAGTATTATTATGTGCCAAGGGCTGGACCACAAAAATGTAAATGAAAAGAAAAACAACAGTAACAAAAAAAAAAAAGAACTCCTAAAAACTATTTAATTATGATGACTTATCTTTGACCCATAGAGAAAAAAAGAAAATGTACCTCTTTCCCTTCTTTGCAAAGGTGAAGGATTCGGGGAGGGGGAGGGGGGGAGAGGGGGGGGGGTGTGGAATACTTAGTGTCAGACTCAGTTGATGTGTGGTTAAGAATTGCTGATTTACTTTTTCTTCATTTTTTTTTCTTTCAAGAATCGCTCATTGTATAGTGGAAGGAGAGAGTATATTCAGAAATAAAAGTGATGTGAAAAATACATATATCAATAACTTTTCTTTAAAGGAAAAGATCGGTACTTTGTGTTAATATGGAAGAAAAAAGAGCCCAGACCAAGAGAAATGAGAATAAAGCAACCCCTTTAAGCTCACTCTCTAAACCCCCATTCACATTATCAGATCAGATCCCTAGAGGACAGATAATGGACTATTCCTCTCCTCCAGATTCTAAGGGTAAGCCGGAGGGCTTCTGGTTTCTAATACAATCAGTTACTAGTCCCATCTGGTTTACTATTCCCAATATCAATTAACCAGTTTGACGTTTCTCCAATATCCATCAACTGGTTGACATCAATTAGCTTTTGTGAAAAGGAATTTACTGGGGTTTAGCAAAGACGAAAGTTTAAAAAAAAAAATTCCTCCCAAACCAGTGGGTGTGCTCACCCTTCTGTACTGAGGAGAGTAGACTCAAACTTAAAACACGAATGTGTTTGGTAGAAACACATTGTAGAAAGTACAAAATAGGTACATGCACAAAAATATACATATAGGATGATGTGGGGGCAGGAAGTATATCAAGACTCCTGACCCCAGGAATCTCTCCACCAAGTTAGCTCCTGAGGAAGATATTGCCAGTGACTGTGTCATTTTCCTTGTTCACTGTGAGTGAGTCCTGGAAAGATAAGAAGTCAGCTGATAGATCAATCTTTTGCTGGGCTGAGGCAAACTAGGGCTAGATCCCCACCAGAATCAGCTGCACTTAGATTCACTTAGTGGTCTCTGCTACTGACTTATTGCTGAAGGACCCCCTGATAAACCTTCTTTGGATCTTTGGAAGCTCACAAGATCATACCTGATCAATTCTATTTCCTGATCATAAGAAACACTAGAAACAAAAGAACCAGAGGGGCCATGTATTTATAGACATTTAGCAGCTTGATGGGAGATAGGGCAGTCTATCCCCATCCAGTGGATCAATTTATAATTTCTCCAAGTGTTTCTCCCAGTATGAAGGGCACCAGTTCCAAAATCTATGACTCGCTACACAACAGATACAAGATGAGGAATCCAAAGCTCTGGGCCTCAGGAAGATCTGAGTTTAAATCTGGTCTCAGATACTTACTAGTTGTGTGATGGTGAGTCATATAACTTCTCTCTGCCTCAGTTTTCTAATCTGTAATAATAATAGCACTTACCCCTTAGGGTCTTTGTGAAGAACAAATGAGATAGTATTTGTAAAATGTTTTTAAAGTGCTCTATAAACCTATTAGCGATCATTGTCGTTATAAGAACCCTGGAAAAGTTCAGGTCTTACCAGAATGCTGTGTGACCTTCCATTGGGCATCCCAGTGGACCTGATCTCCTTCCATGGTGACTGCCCCTCACAATGTGAGCATTTCCCCTCAGGAAAGCTTGCTTGATTTATTTTCTTACTGCCGGTTCCCTCTGGCCATGTGTTTGTTGGTCTTGTGGTGCTCCCCTCAGTCCCTACAATCCCCAGCTTCAATCAACCTATATTAAGACACAGAAGCAGAAAGAGATGAGAGATTTAGAGTCAGAAAAATGCCCAAAGGCCATCTAGTGCATCCCCTTTTATTTTACAAGAGAGATCAAGCCACTTGTCCAAGATTACACAAATCCTGGTCTTCTAACTTCAAATCCAACACTGTCCATTTTACCACAATGGCTCCATCCCATTTAGAGATAGCTGATGTACAGAAAGTCTCATAGACTCGTTACCTAAAGAATCATTTCTCAGTCCAGGGTGGGAGGGGGGAGGTCAGCCCAGCTAGGGCAGGAGGCTCTATTGGCAGGCACAGTGGGGTGGGAAGAAGGGAGCTCAAGACTTGAGCCATGTGACGACCCAACGCACCCTAGTGTGTACATCCTGGATTGGCTGGTCAGCTTTCACTCTCCAGCTATTAGAGACAGAGGCGCAAAGGCTGTGGTAGTCTAAGTCAAGGCCCCAGTGGAGAGTGATAACAGCTGATGTGGGTACAACCCTTTAAAGATTACAAAGAGCTTTACATACAAATTACATTTTATCCTCACAATAACTTACCAGAGGTAAGGCCTGGACTTTTTAAAGGTTCTTATAATAACAACGATTGCTAATATACTTACATAGCACTTTAAGGTTTTTTAAATATTTTACAAATGTCATCTTATTGTTCCTCACAAAGATACTAGGATTTAGGTGCTATCCCCATTTTTTAGAAGGGAAAACTAAGGCCCCAGATTCCATGTCTCACTCAAGATGGAGAACTCAAACCATTGCCATACTGCCTTTTCAACAAGAGCCTCAGCTCTCTGATCTCTGGGCTATGAGCCAGTGGAAAAGTAGAAGCCCTTTCCTGTGTCAAAAATAAGATAACAACAACAAACAATCCTTAGAAAAGCTCTGAGAGCCCACACATTTAAGAAACTCTGCAAATATGATGCCGTTGTATTCAGAAGCACTTTGGGGGCTTTCCAGAAAGCTAAATTGCAAACACCTGGCTTTTATAACCTCACTGTGAGAGGAAGACACAATTTTATTTCACATAACAATCACATTTTGTATTTAAGAGGAGTTTTCAACCTTTCTTGGTTAAAGAATCATAGACTGAGTGCTAGAAAAGACCTTGGAGGTTCTCTAGCCTAATGCTCTCACTTTATAGATAAAGAAAACAGGCATCCAGGGAGATTAAGTGATATAAATAGTCAGGGGCAGAGATGAAATTTGAACTCAAGTCTTTTGTCTTCAAACCTAGTACTCTTTCCACCATGTCATTCTCCTCACTATATGTTACATCCATTAAATTTTCACCCTCACCGTAACTCTATGAGAAAAGTGAGACAGAGTGGAAATTCTTTAAGAACGGGGACTTTGTGGCTTTCATTTAAGGCAATTCAGTCCCACCAAGTTTAATTGAGTAGCTACTATGGTTTCCTGTTTTTCTTAATAACAGCTCACATATGAGAAGCAGAATCAAAGACACCATGGAGAATATTCAATTGTGAGCTCCTTGAGAGCAAGAACTGTCTTTTACCTTTTTTGGTATCCTCAGTGTTTAGCATAGTGCCTGGAACACCATAGGTGATTAATAAGTATGGACTGATTATTTAGAAAAGGAGACAAGCCATCCTTGGATTGAATAAGCATCCCTCCTATTTCACAAGTATATGTGATATAGTCAACAATACAAAGGCCTCAAAGTGCATTGTGTATATTGTCTGGGTCCTCTATGAAGTGTGTATGGGAAAATCTAGACAAAAATTGCATAAAATGAAAAGGCGTGGATGGATTAAGATCTGGGCTAGTGAAAGTGTGCTAGTATGAGACCATGGATCCTTCAATACACTGATACACTCCCAGTGCCCAGAATAATGCTTTGTAGGCTAATTATTCATTTTGTCAGACTTGGTCTTTCTTACACCAACACACATCCTATCCCATCTGAAACTACAAAGGTTATTTTCAAGAATTTTTAAGCCAAAACCTATGATCCCACAAGTGATCTAACTTAGACTGTTCCTTGAACAATATCATCCATCACTGATCCCATATTCAAGCTATAGCTGGCAGCAACTAATGGCATAGTGGATAGAGTGTTGGATTTGGTATCAGGAGAGCTTGAGTTTAAATTCTGCCTCAGGTAGATACAAAGTGGGTGATCCTAGCCAAGTCACTTAATCTAGCTCTCAAATTGAAAAACTCTTTTCCCTGTGGCCTCTCTTTCTGGGTTCCTCTGTGAACCCCTATATTAAGGAGGAGGTCTAGACCAACAATACCTTTATTCTTCTCCAGGCTGCACTCCTGAATCTCTACAGGTCTTTTGTACTTCTCTCATCCTTTAGCACTGTTCCTGACATGTAGTAAGTGTTTAATAAATGCTGGTTGGCTGACAATCTTTCTGAATCTCAGTTTTCTCATCTGGAAAATGGGAATAATAGCATTTAGCTCCCATTGTTATTATGGGGATTAAATGAGGTAAGCTAAGAAAAGCAGTATATACTAAAAAAACAACAACAACAAAAAACAACACGTTAGTTATTCTTATTCTCAGCTTGTTAGCACCTAACAGTGCTTATACTCCAATAATAGTATATTCAAGAACCCAGAGTCACCTCCATACTTCAATAGATCTTCATAGTAGGTCTACCACATAATAGGTACTTAATAAATGTTTGTTCAAGTGTTTAGTTACCATCATCCTTCATAAATTGAGGAAACTGAGTTCTGAAAAGGCTAAACAGCTTTCTCAAGGTCTCACAGAAAGTGAATTGTAGGAGGTAGGGCTGGATACAAAGTATTCTCAAGCCAATCCAAGGTTCTTTGACTTTCAGGAGATCTTAAAATGGTGTCTGCCCAACAGCATGATTTCAGAAAGTCCTGGAGAGACTTAATGAACTGATGCTGAGTGAAATGAGCAGGACCAGGAGATCATTATATACTTTAACAATAATACCATATGATGATCAATTCTGACGGACATGGCCCTCTTCAACAATGAGATGAACCCAATCGATTCCAATAGAGCAGTAATGAACTGAACCAGCTACACCCAGGGAAAGAACTCTGGGAGATGACTAAGAACCATTACATTAAATTCCCAATCCCTCTATTTTTGTCTGCCTGCATTCTTTATTTCCTTCACAGGCTAATTGTACATTATTTAAAAGTCCGATTCTTTTTGTACAGCAAAATAACTGTTTGGACATATATACATACATTGTATTTAACTTATACTTTAACATATTTAATATGTATTGGTCAACCTGCCATCTGGAGGAAAGGGTGAAAAAGTTGGAACAAAAGGATTTACAACTGTCAATGCTGAAAAATTACCTATGCATATATTTGTAAATAAAATAAAAATAAAAATAAAATAAAATAAAATAGGGTCTGCTTGCTTTATTTTTTAAACTTTTTTATTATTATTGGTTTCCTTTGTAATTGTATGTGTGTGTGTGTGTAGAATTATAATTATAGGAATTTTAGTCATTTATTTTCTTTCATTTAAAAACATTCTTATGAAAAGGTTTCTACAGGCATTTAAGACTATTATAGAGATCCATGACACACAGAAGTTAAGAACATCTCCCCAGGATCATGCTGCCTAATAGTTCTACTCTCTCCTTCAGATAGGAGAGAGCAAAGTTCAAGTAATCAGACTGACACCTTGCCCACTTTAGCCTGATTTGGGGCATGACATAGTAGGACTAAAAATTTTGGCTTCCTGAACTCTGAGGTCACTTGGGAATGAAACTGGTCAAAATCCAGAACTAGAGGAGAAGGGAAAAGAGCAGATTCCAGGCCAGAGCCCCAGCAAAACTGTGAAATTGGCTTTCAATACCTCCTCTTTCCCACCCTGACTCTTTGCTTCTAGATATCATACAATGCTAATGAAAAGAGATTTAGAAGCCAAAGAGAGAGAGAGAGAGGAGAAAGAGAGAGAGAGAGAGAGAGAGAGAGAGAGAGAGAGAGAGAGAGAGAGATGGAGAGACAGAGAGAGAAATAGAGACAAAGACAGAGACACACAGAGACAGAAACAGAGAGAGATACAGAGACAGAGAGACAGAGAGAGAGAGAGAGAGAAACAGAGAGAGAAAGAGAGAGAGAAGGAGAGACAGAGAGAGACAGAGAGATAGAGAGAGAGAGAGACAAAGACAGAGACACACAGAGACAGAGAGACAGAGAGAGAGAGAGAAACAGAGAGAGAGAGAGAGAAGGAGAGACAGAGAGACAGACAGACAGAAAAATAGAGATAAAGACAGAGACACACAGAGACAGAGAGACACAGAGAGAGAGATACAGAGAGACACACAGAGAGAGAGAGACAGAGAGAGAAAGAGAGGGGGGGCAGAGAGAGACAGAGACAGAGAGACAGAGAGAAGCAATGAGAAGAGAAATCTTGAAGGATAAAGAAGAATAAACATGGGATTTTAAACTGGAAAGAGAAAGGTCTCATCTATCTGGTAGAATCTGCTCCCTTTTTTATAGAAGAAACTTGCCTGGAAGAGGAAATAACTTGCCTAAACAAAGGTACTAAGTAGAAAAGTTTGAATTTCTTTTATTTTGCATCCAGTGTCTTTTCTGCTAGAAGTCTGAACTGAATCCTAAAAGATGGGTAAAATTTGAGAGAAGGAGATGGAAACAGAGGGCATTCCACCTCCGTGGAAAGACATAAATGGCAAAGACCTAGCCTGGAGAGTAGTAATGAAGCCAGCTGGACTGCAAGGTAGAGGTGATTGGGGGACCCAAACTTGGCCAGTGAAGCATACGTATGGCATATATTTTAGCTGTGCATGTGCATACACAAATACAGACAAGTCAAGCCTTTAAAGGGTACAAATGGCCTTTGGACAGAGAGCAATCACTTCTCACCCACTCCGAGTCAAGGTTAACCAGACCCATTTGGTTTGTTGACAGAAGAAAAAAGTCACCAATTTTTCATGACCCTCTGCAGGAAACAGAATGCCTCAGGATGTCAACAGTTTCCAAGCAACAAAGGCAAACCAAATATACAGTCACCTCACCCTGAAAGATATTTCCTTTGTAAACAAAGCAGTAGGGGGAAGGGATGAGTTAAGTAGGAGCAAATACTTTATAGTAGGAAAGGAGAAAGAAATAAGCATTTATTAAGCCCTATCATGTGCCAGCAGTTTTTTGTTGTTGAGTTTTTCTTTTTTTCTTTAGCATGGAATATCTAGAGCAACTTACTGAAGTCAGTCTCAAACAAAATCTATAATCAGTGGAATTTCATTAAAAATCTTTCCAAACTTATCCTCAGACAAGCAAAAAAGCAACTGAATTCCAAAGTATTTGTAAAATTAAAATGGCAATATCTCAGTAAATATAATGCACAAAAATTGTATGTTCCACCATCACACACATTCAATTAAGGAAGAAGATTAAAAATTACAGGAAATTCTAAATACATAAGTCAACAGTAAGCTATCTATATATGCTTTAATCAAACTTTACATATTTTACATTATGCAACAAAACGTAGATCAAACAACAAAATTCCCCAAATTGTTGTATATCTCAAAGTCAATGCAGCAACATCAACTTATGTCATAATACAATAATGCTCCCTAGGAAAAGTTATCGCCAGTTCGTTAGTATTAAAAGCTTCCATCCAAGTCACAGAAATTCATAAAAGACTGACTTTAGTGAATATTGATGGTTTCTTATTAAAGACTCAAGTGATTTGTTAAAAAGAACATTTCATAGAATCTACAAAGTTTGTTACAGATGAAGTCTACAGAAACAAATATACAAAGATCATTATTATAGATAAAGATCACATGGGAATGAAAATGGAGTCTTTTAGGTATCTGTGTTTATTGTACAACATCATTCAAAATAGGTACAAAAGAGTTTAAATTTTCATACCAATCCCAAATATATACATATCCTATACAAAAAAAAAAAAACAAAAAAAAAAAACAAACCTCTCTCCAGGCAGAAATTTACAAACATGACCTTATTTTTTTCTCACAATTCATTATCCTTATCATAAAATTGAGGAACCTGAGGCAGACAGAACTTAAGTGACTTGCTTAGTTAGGGTCACAAAGCTATGAAATGTTTGAGGTTAGATATGAACTCAGATTTTTCTGACCCAGTGCTTTATTCCCTGTTCCACTTTGTCACCTCTGTCCATGAAATCACTATAAAGGCTGTAGGATGTTATAATGGTATAAAAGATTATCATTTACTAAAGAAAGGAAAGGGACCTGTATGTGCCAAAATGTTTGTGGCAGCCCTGTTTGTAGTGGCTAGAAGCTGGAAAATGAAAGGATGTCCATCAATTGGAGAATGGTTGAGTAAATTGTGGTATATGAACGTTATGGAATATTATTGTTCTGTAAGGAACGACCAGCAGGATGAATACAGAGAGGACTGGAGAGACTTACATGAACTGATGCTGAGTGAAATGAGCAGAACCAGGAGATCATTATATACCTCAACAACGATACTGTTTGAGGATGTATTCTGATGGAAGTGGATCTCTTCGATAAAGAGAGCTTTAATTGATCAAAGATGGACAGAAGCAGCTACACCCAGAGAAAGAACACTGGAAATGAATATAAACTGCTTGCATTTATGTTTTTCTTCCCGGGTTATTTATACCTTCTGAATTCAATTCTCCCTGTGCAACAAGAGAACTGTTCGGTTCTGCAAACATATATTGTATCTAGGATATACTGTAACCCATTCAACATGTAAAGGATTCTTGCCATCTGGGGGAAGGGGTGGAGGGAGGGAGGGGAAAAATCGGAACAGAAGTGAATGCAAGGGATAATGCTGTAAAAAATTACCCTGGCATGCGTTCTATCAATAAAAAATTATTAAAAAATAAAAAAAGATTATCATTTATTTCAGTGTGAATTATGGAATGGAATGAAATGAGGATTGAACTTAGAGTGAGGAGACTTGGGTCGAATTTCCCAACAATTGGAAAGGATTTCAGAAGTTGTCTTCTAACCTCCTCACTACACAGATGAAGAAACTGAGGCTTGATGAATTTGTGCCTTGTCCAATATCCCATAGCTCATAAATGTCAGAGGTGGTTTGGGTTTAGAGGCAGAAAAACTTGAGTTCAAATCCAGCCTCAGACACTCACTAGATGTGTAACCCTAATCAAGTCAGTCTGTCTCAGTTTTCTCATCTGTTAAATTGGGAGGATAATAGCACCAACCTCACAGGATTGTTGTGTGAGGATCAAATAAAATCAGTCCCGTAAAATATTTTGCAAACCTCAACGCTACTATTTTAGCAAACAGCTAGATGATACAATGGACAGAGAGCTGCTCTTCAGTGTTAGGAAGACCTGAGTTAGAATCCACTCTCAGATACTTAATTAACTGTGTGACCTTGGATAAGTCACTCAATCTTTCTTTTTTTTTTTTCTACTTCCATTCATAGAAAATGAACCTCATCAATAATCTTATGGAGGTAGATAAATGATCTCTAAACATCCTTCTAGCTCCAGATCTTATGACATGAACTCAGAGCTTCTGACTCCAAGAACAGTTCTCCCCTATGATTGGGCACTTGATAAGTAAAAAAGAAAGAGAAAGGAAGGAAGGAAGGAAGGAAGGAAGGAAGGAAGGAAGGAAGGAAGGAAGGAAGGAAGGAAGGAAGGAAGGAAGGAAGGAAGGAAGGAAGGAAGGAAGGAAGGAAGGAAGGAAGGAAGGAAGGAAGGAAGGAAGGAATACTGTGTTCCCTTTGCATATATTTCAGAAGATAAACTGACAGTGAAGAAGTCCTTTTAAATGAAACACCAACATTTAAAACAAAAATGCCAAGAAAATTCTAACTAATGTTTAGTACAAGGGTTGTTCTCAGGGTACTTTTCCCAGCTAAGTGCCAGCCTGACCCAGCTCAAACTGTCTCTTCTTTTTTATATTAACATTCTCACTGAATATCAATGGAGAATAAAGAATAAGTCAACCTAGATCTTCGCAATAAATGTCAAGTCTTGTTAGCAAAGTAAACCATGTGCTTAGCCCTGTCTTAAAAGAATCTTTGCCAAGTAAACAGAACAGAGGCTGCACTTGAAAGTAAATAGAGAGAAAAGTCACTAGGACAGAGACTTCAGCTAGAATGTAGCTCCATTTGGCAGAGAATAAGGAGTCTGTTTTCCTGAAAGTGGAGGAGGAAGACTGATGCTGTTTCTAGAGTCAGAGAATGTCACAGCTGGAAGGGATCTTAGAAGTTAATCAGTCTAACCCCTACTTTTACAAATGAGATAACTTAGCTTAAAGAGGAGAAGGGACCTGCTGAAAATCACATAGCAAATTAGTGGAAATAAAACACCGAATTCCAAATACCTACTTCAGTTTTCTTTTCCCTACATTCTGCTCCTTCATCCCTCCTTAACAGTCATTTATTTTGATAGACTGGCAAAACCCGATTTTACCCAAAGAAAGAAATGTGAAGATCTCATTTATATTTCAGTATTAGGAATGAACTCACCAAAAGATGAGAGGTCAGTTCTCTTTCAAGTTTAAGTTTTTATTAACATAGGTCCTTGGAGGGAAAATGGGGCTTACAGATAAGGAAGCAAAGTTGTCCAGTCTATTAATGGCACCTGCAAGTTCTTTGTGGCTTTTGTATTCTTCCTGTGGGATGAAATAAAGGCTATCCTGTTATCTATATAGACATGTGTATACATGTCTGTTTATATGTATGTATACATATACATATATGTAGATAAATATGTTTCGCTTGAGTGTTTCAGTTCAAAGGAGCCAAGGGCCTTTTTTTTGTACAACTGTAGAGACCTAGACAGAAGCAAAATTCTGATGTTCTCGCAGGAACAGGGACAGCTTTAGGTGGTGAAGTGCATAGAGTGGCAAACCTGGAGTCAGTAGAATCTGAGTTCAAATCTGGCCACAGATATTTACTAGCTATGTGATCTTGGATAAGTCATTTAATCTTGTTTGCTTCATCTGTAAAATGAGTTGAAGAGGGAAATGGCAAACCATTCTACTATCTTTGTCAAGAAAATCCCAAATGGGGTCACAAAGTCAGACATAAGTGAAGGATAAAAAAGACAACATCCAAAAGAGTTCGTGGGTGGAGGGTATGAATAAAAGAATGATTGTATAAAGTCTCAAAATTGAACCTGTTCCCTATGAACTAAGATCTCAGTGTTCTACGTTTACATAGATTCTGTAAGTATTCTCTCTCTTAGGAATATATGCATTAAAAAAAAAATACTACAGGAAGAAAATTATCTTTAATCCAAAGGAATGAATGATGAGTAGCAGACTTTTAGGAGTCAATGGGAGATAGGTTTAGGGCAGGGAGCCTTTCCATAGCCCCTCTCATAACTGCATAGGCAGCCTCTTAGCCTACGTATACATCATTTACTTTTCCTATATTTTACATTCAAAAGAATATGTTTTTTGAGCTTAAGGACTGTCTTATTTTTGTCTTTGTATCTCTAGTGCTCATCACATTGAGTGGCACAAAGAAGGTGACTAATAATTGCTTGTTGGATGAATGTTATTGTTGAATCTATGTCTAAGATGGACATGTCCGATATCATCCTTGTTGCTAGTGGATGATGAAACCAACAAACCAAGCTCCTTTGCTCTTTTCATGCTTAACACCTCCAAAAATTTATTTCTCTATGGCCTTATTAAAAATACAAGTTAGTATTTATATGGCATTTTAAGCTTAATATATGCTACCTCACTTGATCCTCCCACTAGTTCTATGAATTAAAAGCTATCATTCCCATTTTGCAGAAAAAGAAACTGAGGCTGAGAAGTTATGTGTCTTGCCTAGGGCCACACCCATTATCCAACTAGTAAGTACCTGAGGCTGGATTTACATCCAGTACTTCTTAGCTTCAAGTCAAGTGCTGTCTCTCATCCAAAAAGGTTAGGACTAGTCCCTGTAGAAAAACCCAATGAGTTTCAACATTTTGGCCAGAAAAACTGTGTATACCAATTGTGCTAGCTTTAAACCTCTTATCTAACAAAGAAATTCAGGTTCACCTTTGTGATTGTAAATAAACTCTGAGTACTTAAAAAGAAGGAAAAATTCTTTCATATACTACTTAATTTTTTTAACATAATATATATTTGAAGATCTAAAAAGTCAGTTGTGCAAACTATATTACATGGGAGCTGAGAGCAAGTCAAACTTTTTTCCCACTTGATTGTGGGAGCTGTGGGTGCAAACATGTCTTTCTCCTTAAATCTGCTCCTGGATTAGTGAATGGTACTACCCTAACCCTTGTGCCAGGACACCAGTGGCATGAAGAGCACCAGTTACTTTGTGGGGAAGTTGTGTCTTTCTCCATAGTTAGCTCAAAGTCCCACCCAGAGATATTATACAGCTCAGAAGATTGGGCCCAACTCCCCAGTTGCAAACAAGATATCTAGCCTGGTGCAAGAAGTGCTGAACATGGAATCAGAAAGTTTGGGGTTTTGATCTAGGTGGGCAAAAATGGCTAACTATTCTGAATCTGAAGATCTACTCTCATGTCGTTGTGAGACAAAAGTGAGATGAGGTATATAAACTAGTCAGCAAACTTGAAAACATTACACAAATGATGCTTTTTTTGCTTTTATTATCCTCAACATATTTAAAACATTTGGACACTTCCCAGTCTTTTCTGAACCACGGTCTGTTTGTTGTTGGGTTTGTTTGTTTGTTTGTTTTCACTAAAACAAAACAAAATGATCTTTATTATCTTCAGTGCCTTGCAACGTGTATGAAAGTTGGATCCCACCTCAGGCCTCCTGGATCTTCCTCCCTAGGGCACAGGTGATCTCTCTCTGAATTGTCCAGGTTTTTATCACTTCTGTCCCATTCCCAGGGAATATCCTAGATTAGGCTCTTCCTTTGGGAGGCATGGGGACATTCTCCCTGGGCTGGGCTGCCTTGGTCACTGGAAAAGAAGCCCCCACCCAAAGTGGCAACTCTCTCAATCTCAATGACTCCATGCAATGAATGACTTCAGCACTGGGGAGGGCTGAAAACTCTTCAACTTGCGAGGAACTGCCATCAGCCTTGTCACTAGGGCACAAATGTTTGATGCAGTGTCACTGTTTCATTGCCCCCAATTTCCCCAACATTGAGTCTTGGACCTCTGGAGTCCCGAGCCCTTGAGTAGGAAAACCACTGACAAGCATCTATATTTCTACCTCTTTGTTGTTCTTATTCTCTTCTCCTTAGAACCCTGAACTCTGAGCCTGTGCTCTCCTAGGCAAGCTGTCACCTTACCTTACTAGGAGCTGTGTCACTTCCTGGCTATTTCTAAGTCATGTTAGTGCCATCCTCTTTGCCACTTCCTATTTCTCCTTTCTAGATTCTCTGTGTATTTTGCAACTGCTTGCTTGTATTTGTATCCCCAGTGTCCGCAAATAGTAAACACTTAAGAAAATGTAGGTAATCATCAACATTGATGGCAGTAATCTTTGCAATAATCCCAATCTATGCCATAGAATGCATGCTCTGACGATACCTGCCAAACTAGATAAATTCTTCCATATAAAGTAGACCTGGGAGACTGTCTAGTCCAATCCCTCATTTTACAGATGAACAAACTGAGGCCCAGGGAGGTTAAGTGATTTGCCCAAGATAATGCATATAGTAACTGACAGTCAGGATTTGAATTCAGTTCCTTTGACTCCACCAGGTAATTTATTTTTCCAGCCACAGTAACTTTCCAAGACTATCTCTTAAGGCAGAGAAGAGAGATGACCTCTGTGGGCACAAGTGCTCCCATTTATAAAGCCCCTACACATAGTGGGTCTTCATGAGTACCGTTGATAGGCACAATTTCGGCACAGATTGTCAGGCTCTGTTTTCACTTAGGTGCAGTATGAAAGTCATTGGGCTCTAGAGGGTTTTACACAACAGAATCCTAGAAATGGAAGGAACCTCTGAGGTCGGCTAGTCTGATTCAACGTGAATCCCTGCTGCACCCTTGCCAGCAGATCACCGCCCCTCCTATCGCCAGTCTTCACTTGAAGACCTCCAGTGAAAGGGAACTCACTGTATCCCAAAGCATCCCATTCCATTTGGAGACAGTTCTGATCCCTCTTTAAGCTTTTATTGTTTCACTCTCAGTACCTACCCTCCATATCTTGTCAATTCTTAAGCAATACTTCCTCTTTTTCCTTGTCAATTCAGAGATTCAGTCTCCTCCTCATACATGTGTGCCTAGGATATGTCCTTCATTCATCTTTCGTTCACCTGACCCATCTCTTTAGGCCCTAGAGACTGCACTGATTCCTTTATTAAATTTGTCCTAACTATAAGATCTTGAATCACTAAAGAGGACCCGCAACCTAACTTATCATTCCAAAGACTTGCCACAGGAGGGCAGCACGAAGCCGGCATCCCCCAGAAGCAAAGGAATGTTTTGATTTAAAACATTTTTTACCAAAGAGATTTAGTTTTCTCAATTCAATTGAGTGATGAAGGGCATAAAGAAGCCCTTTCTGTGATATTCACAGTCTCAGATTTGGCAGGGACTTTTAAGACCAGTGGGCCCAAGGCATACCTGACCAAGAACACCTATGGCATCCAGTGAGGAACTGCAGAAAGCTCCCTGGCTGCAATGGATTCAGAAGACCTGAATTCAAACTTCACTTCTTACATTATGCAAAGACCTTAACCTTTCTGGATGACAGTTTCATTATCCATAAAATTGGGAGAAGATGGATGAATGAAATGGTATTTTAGCTTCATTCCAGCTCTAGATAAATGATCTCTGATAAATCTATATCTACTGCACCTTCAAAGAAGGAGAGCACAGTACCTCCAAAGATATGGCTATTATCCAGAGATTCTTTATTGCTCTTGTACCATGGACCCCTTTGGCAGTCTGGTAAAGTCTATGGCCCTTCTCAGACTAATATTTTTAAAGGCATAAAATAAAATACATATAATCATGAAGGAAACAAATTATATTGAAATACAGTTGTCAAAATACTTATAAAAAGTTCATAAGACCTCAGGTTAAGAATATTTTTGTTAGGAAGTTTTCCCTGCATGTAGTTTAAACTTACCTCTCAGAGATTCCCCCTGTCCCCTTTCTCCTAATTCTGTCTCCCAGCAGCAAGCAGTTTTAATGAATTTCTCAACATATAAATTGGCTTAGAAATTCCCATTATGAAATTCCCATTCTAAATATTTTAATTTGAAAAAATAAATTCTTTTCCCTGATAGAAATTTTTTATTGCTGGTCTAGGTCCTCTGAAAATTCATCATAAAGATTTTCTTTCATTTGATAATTTTAAAAAGCTTTTAGTATATCATACAGTTTGAAGGGAACCATAAGAAAACTGCATGGTTTGTGTTAGACAAGTCTTAAGGTTTTTAAAATTTTCTTACCAAAGAGCTTCCAAGATGGAATTCAAAGGCTAACTTCATTGGGCTTTAGGATTTTAAGTTAGACGATTTTTTTTTAATTCTGAATTTAACAAACATTAAATAAAATAAGCATTTCCATATATAAAATAGAACAATGAAGATAAAACCATGAATTTCAAATATGTATAGCTTGATTTTTTTCTTCTCAATATATAATAAATTCAAAATGTTACTTTCAAACCTACCATGCTTATGTGTATTTCTCTCTGAACTTCCTTCTATTTATTTCAGTTCATTTTAAATCTTTTTTAATAATTATAGTTAAGCTTTTCCCAGCTCTTCCTACAAAGTGATAAACTGGCATACACACAAAAACCAGCTCATGTAATAAATATGCAATCAAGAAATACACATACTATCTCATTCTGCACCTGGAGATCATCAATTTTTTATCAATAAACATCTTTCATGATCAAACATTTTATTGATCAAATTTGTAAGTCTGTCAAAGTTATTTCTCCTTACAATAATGTATTTTATAAATAGTTGTCATGATTCTTCTCACTTTCCTCTGTATCAAGTAATTTTATTTTTTTTATCTCAATATGTATGGTTTAATGTTTACCTTCTATTTTAATGTTTATAGTTTAATGTTTTTCTTATATTGAGTCAACCCTTCATTTCTGATATAAATTTAACAAGGTTATAATATATGTTTTAAGTTGTTATGGCCTCATTGTTAATATTAATATTTTTCATCTGTATTCATGTTATGAATTCTTCTATTTGGATGTTTTATAGTGGCAGCTTGGTTTTTCTCTTTCAAAAAATCAAATAAGCCATTTATTTAATTTTTTAGTTTGTATTTTAAAATTCCTGGTTGTATTTATAAATTAATATGGTTTTTTGCTTTTAACTTTTCAATCTCTGAATTTTCAAGATTTTTATTTTATCAGTCACTTGAAGGTCTTAATGTTGCTTTTCTAGGCCTTTTTTTTTTTTCAGTTGCATACTCAGTTCATTGATCTGTTCTTTCTTTTGTTGAAAAAGATGTTGATATAAATTTTTCCATGAAGACTGTATTGATTGCATCCAAAAATATTTGTTGTAATTTTCTTTGATCTGTTTGATCCATCAGATATTTAATATTAGTTTCTAATTAATGTTAGTCCTTTTTTTCAAAGTCCTTTACTGTATATAATTATTTTGTTCTCATTGATAAAGGATGTATTAAATATTTCTGCTACTATAATTTAAAATATTTTATGACCTAAAATATGGTCAATCTATATATCTACATGTGTATGTATGTATGTATTTATGTATGTATTCTATTCTATTCCTCTTGAGTAATTGCTAATAACTGCTATTCTATCCAACTTTTCCAAAATTCTTTTCATGTCCTTACCTTTTTTCTTGTCTGTTGCTTTATATAAGTATTAAAGCAGTACATCAAAGTCTTTATCCTGTAGTTTTACTTTCTTCCTAATTGATTTTCATTTAAGTATTTAGATTTTATGTCATTTGTTACATATGAGTTGATAATTATTTGTGGTGACACAATATTCCATCTTTGCTAACAATGTAGTTTCTCTGATTATCTCTTCAGAACATGTTTATTTTTATTGTTACTTTCTCTGAGATTGAAGAGGGGACCCCAAAACTCTGAAAATCCTTAAAGGAGAAAATTTCCTTTAACTCTGCCTCAGTGAGGGATCCCACCCCGAAAGACAAACAATTTCATCTTTGTTATCTGGGTGAGGTCGGCTCAGTCCTGAAACTCGTTGAATTCAATTCAAATTCTAGCGCTAGCTGAAACCCAGAGAGGAGCCAACTTGGGACGCCACCCACGGGCCCCCTTTAGCTAAATCTCTCATTATAAAAAGAGCTAAACTAAAATTCTCCCTTTGCAGAGGTTCCAAACTAGCTATACCATGCTTGGCATCCCAACGAGCTTCTGTCCACTGTCCAGTGCTATCCTCTCTTTACCCTCACCTATTTCCCTAACCAGACTTTAACCTTACTTCCAATCCTCAGAATCTTTTATCAATCTAGGTTTTCTGGTCTGTAAGTTCCCCAGAACTCCTTACCCTTGTGCCAAATCCTAAGGTGTTGCAGGGGAGCCAAACTCCATTTGATTCTCTGAACCCCGAACCTGTCACTAGGTTTCATTTAACTCCCTGACCACCAGAAACCCTAATTTCATTTGCGTTCCCCAAATCTAAACCTCATCAAGATGATTACTACCTCTATTTGAGTTCACCTGAAGAATAACTTCTAACCCAGCCCATTATTTTAATTTTGGGAATCACGTTTCAAGTATGTTTCTCATAAACACCATATTGTTGGATTCTATTTTCTAATCCATTCTGCTATCCCATTCCATTTTATAGACAAATTCATCTCGTTCACATTTATAATTAGGACCCAACATTTTCCTGTGGGGATGGTCTACAGTCTGTGGTCTTAAAAGAAGAATCTGTAGACTTCTTAGCTATTCTCCTAGGATTCCTCATTTTTAGGATTCTTTGAGTTCTATATATAAGTACATACATACATACATATATGTGTGTGTGTGTGTGTGTATGTATGTATGTATATACTTATATAAGAAATGAAGTCGGGACTAAACCTATGGTATAATTGACAAAAGGAACTCCCTTGATGAGGAAACTCCTTCCACCAGTGCTGGTCCGCACTTTCTCTGCAATTTGTTGTTATCTTTTGTTCTTGAAGAGGATCATGACTTCAGGAAGGTGATGCCATGGCATGCGATTTGGGAGGGAGAGCTGGGCAAGGTCACCCTCCTCACTTTCTCCTCCAGAACCATCTGGTCCAATGGCAAGATCTAGATCGGGATGATTGGAGATGGTCTTCTTAACATTTATAATCTTTGAGACTTATCTAGGGCACTTAGAGAGCTCCAAGTGGCTTGCCCAGTGTTAGGAATTAATTGTTAGTGAGGAAATATCAGAGGCAGGACTTGAATCTAGGTGTCTCTGGTTCAAACATACCAGGCTCTTTCTATTTAGATTTACCTCCACAAAGAAACAATCATTATAAGAGCAAAATAACTTCTCAGAAAATGATTAGCATAGAGCCTGGTTGTGTGACATTACCCAGGCCATGTGGTGCCTCAGGTGGTTTCTCAAAGCCTCAATACTGAGAATGCCTATGTATTTTCCTTTTGCATATACCCACCATCCCACTCCAACCCTTACAATTGTGCTGCTTGCTAGTCCACTCATAGGATCATAGATCTTCAGAGCCCATCTAGTACAAATCCTTCATTTTACAAAGAAAAAAGAAAATGAGAGTGGGGAAGGGAGGGGAAGCGTCTTGAATGAGATTAAGTGAATTGCCCGAGTTCACTTGGGCAATAATTGCCAAGAGTAATGTTTGAAGACTCTGATTCCAGAGCTAACCTACACTATGCAGTATTGCCCTTTTTTGTATGCATATGATTAGTCTTTCCTCCTTCTCTTCTTTTGCTTCTGCTTTAATTTCCTCTTGATACCCACAGACATTACACTCCAAAACCTAGAGACTTGGGGCGCTGACTGAAAAAATGATGGCAAAAGAGTAAGAGTGAGTTAGGGAGCAACAGGAAAGAGAACAACAGCACTGCTCCAGAGGTGGGCTCTGAGGAACTGGACAGGACATTTCTACACCCCCTGGCGGAAAATAGAATTCTGGCCCGTGAGAGTCCCTAAAAGCTTCGATATAGCCACCAATTCTAGTTATGATTTCTGTAACATTACACCAAAGAAAACACACAGATGGACAGACGGACAGAAGGATGGACGGACAAATGGGTAGGCCAGACAGATAGCCGGACAAATAGGTTGTATGTCTTTCTGACATGTATACAGACAGGCAGATGAATAATTTTTTTCCAAGGACCACAAAGGTTTGGAAGATAAGTCTAAAGAAGAGGGAACCGTGCAGAGCAGGAAACGGTGGGGAATACGGCCTCCTAGCGGCTACACATGCGCAGTGCAAGACGAAGGTCTGCCGCTAAGACCGCGGCTTTCCCGGCCTTTGAGCACTTAGAGCCCTCGGGCGGCACTGGTACCTCCCTTTCCGCCCGGATCTGGGCGCTGATTGGCCGCGGGGCCAGCGACGCTCCCCTCTCGGCGGAGCCTCTGCGCAGGCGCCCCGCCGCTTGGCCCCGCCTCGCCGTTTGCCTGTAAGGTGCTCGGTCCTTCCCAGGAAGCCAAGGCTGCGTTGGGGTGACTTAGACTCACTTCAGCCGGCGGCTAGCACCAGGCCAGGCAGCCCAGGAAATGGCCTCCGTCTCCGAGCTCGCCTGCATCTATTCGGCCCTCATCCTGCACGACGATGAGGTCACGGTCACGGTGAGCCGAAGGGTCGGGTTCGGCCCTGACCATCCTCGGGGTGTGGGACGCTCTTCTTGCCCTCTGCCGACAAGGTCGCTGTAGGAGCAGGATGCAGCGCTTGAGATCCGAAGATTCGAATTCAAATTCTGACCGATCCCCTCCAGCCCAACGTGACCCAGGATAGGTCACCTGCCTGGGCGTGTTTCCTTCGCTGTACTGGTGGGATGGGGCCCGGTGACCTCCAAATCTCAGGATCTGTCTTTCGTTTGGGGTGACGCAGCACGGAAGAGTGCCGGGACAGCGGGCAAAAAGGGTGGGGGAACCGCCTGCTCCCTAGGGGATTTGCCTGCTGGCTCAGGTTTCCGGAGCAAATGTTTCCGTGGTCTCAAGCGCGGCTTTTTTCTGCTAATGGTGGTGTAACAAGTAATACAGCAGCGCTAGCATTTATTTATATGGCACCTAGTAGGAGCCAAGGTTTTACCAGAGTCACCTCATTTAATTCTGGGAGGGAGGCGTCATCGGCATCCTCATCGTTCCCATTTTACAGATGAGGAAACTAAGGCTAGAAATAATGAGGTGACTTGCCCGGAGTCATGGAGCTCCCAAGTGAGGCTGGATTTGAACTCAAATCTATCCATGGCGTCACCTAATAGCCCAAGCATGTCGTGGGTCGTAGATCGAGTGAGAAGGAAAGAAGTGAACTATAATAAAGCCTCTGTCCATCCTTCACTCCAACTCCCTCAATTAACAAATAAAACTCTGTGTCAAAGTGGAATGGGGATGGACACTTGGAATCAGGAAAATTTGGAATCCCACTGTCACTGTGTGGCCAGACTTGATTTCCTTATTCCAGATTACAAAGTTACTACAGGCAGCTTGCTAGTTGAAGTGTAAAGAGAATGCAACTCAAAAAAAAAAAAAAAAAAAAGTCCAGCTTTTGTTTTTACTAGAAAAGTAATCTTAAGGCAAAGTCACCATGGGTAATGAAATAGCACCCATTTCACACAGTTGTGAAGATCCAATGAGTTTTTGCAGTTGTTTGTTGACACTATATAAACACTAGCTATCATCAGATCCTTTGATTCCTGGTATTTCTACTACAGCATGTGTTGGGGGTAAGGATACATATTAGTTTTATTTTGGAGTTCCCCCCAGCACCTAGCAGTTGTTATCAATGTTATCAATGATTAATACTCGCATTGCAGAGTACTTGTTAGCTGTGAAATACTTTTTTGAATATGTTATTGTTTAACAGCATCTTTAGACCCAGTGAAATTTTTATAGTACTGTAGTATAGTGGATGTGTTCTAAAAAGCTTACATGTCATGTTAACAGGAAAGTAACTTTTAAAAAGCATTCTATTGCTTTGTTACAGGAGGATAAAATCAATGCCCTCATTAAAGCAGCAGGTGTAAATGTTGAACCTTTCTGGCCTGGCCTATTTGCAAAGGTAAGAGCCTTAGTCTGATAGATTATGTAACAAATAAAAATACCACCTCATACTACAATACTACATAGTACAATTCCAGTACTGTATATTGAAAAGAAAATTTTATATTGCTCTCAGAATGTTCTGCATAAGTAAAAACAAGCAAGTAGGCAATGTTTGAAATTATTCTCCTTTCTAAGGAAGCTCTCACACTCAACACAGTTATTTCATCCATCTTCTCTTTACCCTGTTTCTAGAACTCAGAAATCTTTTGAACTGTTTTGTCCTCCAAAATGAAGAGAGCTGACCTAAACAGCCCATAAAATAAATAATTCAAGATTAGCTGAAGAGCCAATATTTAAATGCTGGTTGTGTGGTTATAGGCCCTGGCCAACATTGACATCGGAAGTCTCATCTGCAACATAGGAGTTGGGGGAGCCGCCCCGCCAGCTGGTGCTGCTCCTACAGGGGGTGCTGCTCCTGCTGCTGGTGCTGCTCCTGGTAAGCATCCTTTCTTTAATTTCTCAACTAAACTATAATGTAGTTGATTGCTTTGTTGAGGATCAGAAGAATGTACAGATCACTCCTGAAATTGAGTGGATTATCTATGTTATACCTCATCCTAAGTGATACTACTTTATTAGTGTAGGATAGAATAAGGCATAAGCAAGCAAAAAGATACTACTTTCACTGTGTGCCAAAATGAATATCTGGAGATTTTAAAATATTTGAAATACGATTTAAGAAAGATTGCCAAATTTAATTCAATTCAAATATTCATACACATATCATCTTGTTCCTTTCCAGCTGAAGAGAAGAAAGAGGAAGTTAAGAAAGAAGAATCTGAGGAATCAGATGATGACATGGGCTTTGGTCTCTTTGACTAATTATCTCTTGTAATACAGCAAATAAATAGTTGAACTCTGACATGGTTGATCTCTGATAGCTCTTAATATTAAGTCTTTCCAGGACTTGCAAGAAAGGTAGCAAGGCTCACAAGCCTATTTCTTCCTCGACATATTTGTGACTTTAGACTCCAGCTTTCAATGAACTCAGAAGCTTTATTTTTTCCTCACACTAATGTTAGCCTGTGTTACAGAAAGATCAGATAATCTTACAATGAAACAGAAAAGCAGTATAGTGAAGTCAGTTTAAAATCCTAATTTCAGTTATTCAAAAAAAAATTCTGTTAAGGCAAAAGAAACTTGCTGGAAGGAATGAAATTTTTTATTGAGGTTAAGTGACTTGTCTAGAGTTACATAGCCAGGGAAGTATTAAGTGAGGCTAGGTTTGAATTCAGGTCCTCCTGACCAGTGCCAATACTCCATATCTACTCACCTCTAGCTGCCCCATGAATTTTTTAAAAGCCTAACTTTACCAATTAACTAACTCCCAGTTAGTGATTAGAGTATGTTCAATGTTCAACTCCACAGGCCAGTTCCATAAATATCTGTATTGTTCTCTTTTGGGGTTGCCTGAGGGCAGAGATTAAGTGGCTCACACAACTGGTAGCCAGGATTAAAACACCTAACAGGTTTTTTCTTACCCTAAAAACCAATAGGGAACCAATGAAGATTTTAGAAAGTAAAGGGGAAAAAAATAGCACACAGGTCTCTAGTTGGATTGTGAAGGAAAGCAGTAATAAAATGCTATTTTCTGGTGTGGGCATTCCATGGCTCTCCACGTCTGCTCATGCCTGTAATGCCTTTTCCCTCTTCCTCCAACCCCTTAGAAATCCCAGACTTCCTTCAGGATAATACAACAGATGCCACCTGCCTTTCCTCGTCCTCCTGGCCTTACTGATTTCTTCCTTAAACCCAAATGTACCCTCACCACTGCGGCTGTGATCAATAAGAGCTCCTTGAGAAGGGTGACTTAAATTACAAATTATCTCCGGACTACAAATGGGCATCCTGAATTTTTAATTTGGAGTCAAAGTCAAACAAAAGCAAACATACATTGGGTTATTCTCCTTCCTTTTGGATCATAAATATATAAATGTAGGGGACCTCAACAGTGATGTTTAAGCAAAACTGAAAGCTACTTCTTTTTCCTTGCACTAGGGAATTTATGCTTATCTTTTCCTCTACAGGCAGGTTACCTGGTCCACAATCCTGATGTTTTCCAAATGTTTCCTCAAAACTCTTATTCCTTATTTAAATCCTGGAAGAGAATGTTAGTTTATGCCAGTGGATACACATCTGTGATGTAGAAGGGAGCATATATATTATATACACACATATAATTTTTTTTCATGTGTTAAGATCATCTCCTGGTACTCATCCCTGCAATATCAATTCCCTCAGTTATCAACTGACTTACTTGCTGGATGTTTCATAACTGTCCTAAGTCTTGTTCATTAGGTCCTCACTAGTATTTCATTTTAAACTGCTGCTAAACTTCCTTAAAACTGCTAATGGGTCGAAAGTTGGTGTCCAAAGGATATTTTCTACTTTTTCCTAATGCTATTAGGGACCAAGGTTTCTCCTTTTACAGCAGTGTCATTCCCAATTCTCAGCTATCTTGATGGCAAGCAAGAGCAGGTAGAAGGGATTCTTTTATTGCAAGCATGTATCAGAAGAGTTCAAATTTATCCTAAGCTAAGTCATGAGTTTTCTCATTACAAGTAGTAAGAATAAATTAAGCAATGTCATATTCTATCACTCCTAAACCCAGGTTCTCTGCTTATTTTTTCCTATATACATTTATGTATTATTTTGTGACCAATTCCCTAGCACAAAAGTTTTTTAAAAAATCACCTTTATATGACTACTTAACTTCTTAAAGACCTTTAAGTATAGCACATACAGATGCAGAAGTAAAATAAGGCACAAAAAGCAAATGAACAAATGTCCAACTAAGTTTTTTTTCCTGACTTCATTTCTATTCACTAAACACTTAAAAGCACTCATTCAAACAAATCTGTACCTTGGGTGGGGTGGGAACCAACAAGAGACTGGAAACAGAAGCAGTTAAATTATTACAGTAATCCAGTAAAAGGGATAAAAGTTCTGAACAAAGATAATGGGAGTTGAGTGGAGAAAGCAATCATTTTCACAAGTATTTTGAGATCTTAACAGTCACTCAAGCAGTTGACTCAGTAATATCCAGCAATATAAAAGCAATATCCAACAGAAAGTTGGATTTAAAAGGGGAAATTATTTAAATTTAACATCAAATGGGGAAGATATAAGACACCTTGAGGGAATGATAGTGTAAAATTTGTTTGAGCAGAAAATGGATGTTTGTAAACCTATATTCAGATAAGTAACTAGGCATAAGATTGAGAAATTACCAATGAAACAAATCTTGAAAGACAAAAATCAAGCACACAAGCAGACTGCTTATCTTTGCTAAGAAAGCAACTAATCAAAAATCAACCCCCCCAAAAAAGTTGGATACGGAGAAAATAAAAGACAAGTATAAACGACTTCTGAAAGGCTTATAAGTGATAGTAAGAGGAAGATCCAAGTAAACAAATGGATAAAATATAGCAACTTTCTGAATTCAACTATATAACTAAAAATACTTGTATATTTAAAGCTCACTTATTTGGATTACATAAAAGGGATCATGTCCAGAACATTCCACAAGAACAAATGTTTTAGTTGGCCTTTTTTGGGGGTAAGTTAGGTGGTTAGCCCAGAAAGGTTTTAATGTTGTTTTTTATGTACAATAAATTATACATTGTACATTGCGGATCCATTAAGTATAAAATTATGTACACAGTGAAAGCAGATAAAATTCCTTTGCTCCTAAGCAACAGGAGGCTAGTGCTTGCATACTCCAGTATCCTAATAAAATTTCATTACCCAACACCCACCAAAGCCTAGAATGTAACTGAGCAGCAACAGCTTTTGGTGGTAACTGAAAATGATCATTATACACTTATTGCAGCAGCAGCTGAAATTCTAGTTTTTCACTTATTTACCTCTGAGAAAGCCTTCCAAGTTGATTCAGTTTCCTTTCCCTTTCTAGCTACAGTCTTTCCAGGATAAAGGAATAAAGAAGACACAGTTATCATATTTAAGTGTAACAAGCAAGCCAATCCTTTGAATAGTTCACCAGAGGCAAAATCAAAAGTCACAATCATATATAGACAAAGATAACATCATTTACACAATAGGGGTTTTTGAATTTTGAAAAGCATTTTTTATATTGACTCAATTGATCTTCACATAACAATCTGTTAAGTTCAATTAACTTTACTGTAATGACTCCTCAGGAAAGGTCAGAACCAGTAAATAATTATCTGAGGAGTTTTGAACACAAATCTTCCTGACACTCAAGTTCAGCTTTATCTATAACTACTCCAATGCCACAAGGAAAATCTCCAGCCCAGTCCCACTCCCCAATCACTGTCCAGAAAAGCAAGCTATCCTGGGGAAAGCAAAGAATTCTCAAGTATAAGAACCACATATCAGCTAAGGTACAATACTGAAATCGTCTCCCCTTAGATAACTGATGCTAAGTCCAGGACACTCTGTGCCCAAAGAAAAGCAGCTGCTAAAGGCCCAGAAAAACAAGTTCTTAGCAAAGCCATTTTCAAAGGTTCAAACAGAACTAAATATTTTTTAACCAATAGAAATGTATATACTTAAATAAATGCTTTTTCACTCAGTGCCGTCTACTTTTCAAAAGCATTTGTGTGCTCATTGCTAAGGCCACTTAAAAATTAGCAAAATAACTGCATTTTTAGTTGACAAACTTTTTATTTAATGTTACAAAAAATATTTAGTCAAACAGACCAAAGCCCATGTCATCATCGGACTCCTCGGATTCTTCTTTTTTTGCTTCCTCTTTCTTCTTCTCTTCAGCTAAAACAGAACAAGAGTCAAAATTATATGCTTGAAAACTCAAATGACTTCAAATAGGGGAAAAAAAAAACTAAAAGATTTCTAAACACAAAAAACCGAGCCTTAAAGAACAAGTCTATTATAGTGATGCTCAATTACAAATTATTTCTATTTTGCTCTTGATGTATATGAGCAATGGTTTTGCCCATTTACCAAAGTATGCCATAATAATCCTGAAGTAGACTAGATCTTAGGGCAAAATATTCCACAAAGGTTAACAGAAATATTTCCTTTGAGATAATGAAAGGAACAGCTTGTTGAATAGATTCCATGACCAAGTCTATCATAAGTGGACCAAATATATGACCTAACCCATTTTTTTCAAACATGAAAGAATACTTACCTGGGGCAGCTGTGCTAGCAGGAGCAGCACCACCAGCAGGGGCAGCACCACCAGCTGCTGGGGCAGGTCCACCAACTCCTACATTGCAGATGAGACTTCCAATGTTTACATTATTCAGGGCCTGAAACCGATCATCAAATGCTAAATCAGTTAAATTTTCACTCTAATCCAAAACATTCAAGACAGAAACAACATCCCATGTAGAGAGAGGGTAAATGTCATATTGAAACCCAGTCTTGAATCCTGAGAAATCAGAAAGTTTAAGATTTAAGATTCCTTTCACTATTTGGGACTGGAAGGTATTTAAAGTCCATGTAGTCTAAGCCTCCTGATGTTTTAACCACCCTACATATTATCCAGAGATCCAATGACTCGCTCATGATCACACAAGTAGTACAGCCGACAGTGTTCAGACTCAAGTCTTGTCAGGCCTAAATATGTACTCCTTCAGATACTGCTTCTGTGCACAAGTTTTCAATGTTCATTAGACACATGCCTAGTTTTCTTACCTTTGCAAATAATCCAGGCCAGAATGGTTCAACATTTACACCTGCTGCTTTAATGAGGGCATTAATTTTATCCTCCTGAAAAAGAAATAAAATGTTGATATCATCTTACAATGAAGATACACATAAATTTCACATAGACTGCCCAGAAGCCATTGCTGAATAGGACTAGTTTTATACATATACTATTTTCATTCTTATTCTGATACCAATGGATTTGATTTCAAATATTAACTGCTGCCCTCTCAAATTTTCAGTAAGGGGAAATAAATCTACAAAGGATTTAAAAAATTTCAACTGACCATTATGAATTGGAGCCTATATCCAGAATAGATTACATCAGAGCCTGAACTCTTCTATCTACCCAGATCCACCACCCTTCTCCAAATATTTATTGTTTGGTAATACCCCTTTGCTGTTAAGCTAAACACACCTTCAATATGACAATTTAATAGGGTTGTCCACTATCCCTGATAATCTCATTCAGGTTTTCATGAGAATATTCTCTTCTGGGATTTCACACATCTGATTAATTTGTGGACTTTTGGAACTTCTGACTTCGTTAACAGGAAAACTTATTCAGCAAATCCCATCAACCTGGGCACTCCACCTTTCATAACTCAGTCCCTTTGATTTAAAGATGGAGTCAAATTTCCAACCCTCTATTTAAGGAGCTCAATTAAGAAAGATCCCATTTCTCACTTAACTGGTTGAATGACCTCATCTTCTCAACCTCCCACCCCTATCCTCCTATTGTAGTTTCCCATTAGATGGTAAAAACGCCCTTTCCTTTAGCCCTAAGGGTTTAATTATCTCAATGAACAGATCCTGCCAGTCCTATTTGGGATTTTTCAGAAGTTCAGTCCTAATGTTTTTTATTAAGTATCTTTGAAAGCTCAATGATTAAATTTGTTTTTATCACTTTCTTTATAACAACTTTTATTTTAACAAGATGTAATGGCCTGTACACAGGCTATACTGTACACAGAACAGTAGCCCACTTATATCTACCTCAATTACTCTTCTAATAGGGGGCTAGACAAATTTAGCATCAAAATTAGTTCCCTGAATGATCTATACAAATGCGATCCTTTTAGTCGGTAAGCAAAAGCTGATTCAAGTTTTGAGTAAGCCTAAAAGTAGATCGTAGGTCACAATGATCTACAATCCACTATTACAAGTATTTCAAAATTTTAATTAGCTTTAAAAATGTAAACTTGTTGCATTTAAATTTCTTTCGTTTTTAAAGCACTCCTTAATTTCTCGATTTTAAACGCAATGTCTTAAGAGACAATTCAACATGAATAAAACAAGTATTTCCACCTAACCTTATCATCTTCCCAATTTCTGTAATCTCTCAATTTGTCCCCAACTCTTCACTTTGGCTATAAAAACCTCATTTCCAAATTTTACTACTTCCACCTCTCCCGTTCTCTTCGTTTGGCTATTACTGCTAGGCAATCCAATGTAAAGTACATTAAATAGAATAATTCGTATTTTGCATCTTATCTTTTGGTACCACTTCTTTTAAAGTGGGAAGGAAATGCACCTCGGTAGGCCGGTCTAGAAAGAAATGCCGGCCATGTAACCCATAAACCTGTTGGCAATCCAACCGACGCTCCAAGTTCCGAAACACGGGCAGAATCCCCAGTTGGCGGGCGAGCGAAGGACCGACGGCTGCCACGTGGTGGAAGCTCTCCTCCCCCCGTGCCAGGAGGCCGGAAACTGAGGCGTCCCGCGTGCTCCAGCCCCGGTTGGACCTGTGCGTCAGGCCGAATGGCAAGAAGCTGCCTTTCAGGCCGAGTCACTCTAGATCGAGAGACTACCGAAAACGTGGCCTGGTCCTACCATGTGCTTGGGCGGCGTACAGCTGAGCAGACAACGCTACCCCTTAAAGGTTACTACCGAACACGCCCAACACTCACCGTGACTGTAACCTCATCGTCGTGAAGAATGAGGGCAGAGTAGATGCAAGCAAGCTCGGAGACGGCCATTTTTCAGGAGATAATTGAGGAGAAACTTGTTTGTAGTGGTGCTAGCTGCCGGCTGAAGTGAGGGTTCACCCCAACGCGGCCTTAGCTTCCGAAGAAGAACCGAGCACCTTACAGACAACTGAAGAGAAAGATCCCAGGGCCCGCGCGGCGCTTTATATGTGCGCCTCTTAGCCAATCCGCGTATACGCCGAGCGGAAGCAGATGGACGGGGCTTTGACAGCATTAGAAATGCCTCATGGTAGGGCGTTTCACTTCCGGTTCGTGCTCTGCGCATGACTAAATTCACTGTTCGCTAGGGACTTTATTAGAACTTTGGGAAAAGTAGTTTAAGTTACCAGTCGGGCGCGCACGGGAAACTTTTACGCAAGGAGGCGTGTCAACGCAGCAATAGAGCAACGAATAGGATGGGCTGCTTGGAAATATCCCTCGCCGGCCAGTGCAGTCACTCGAGTTGCAGTATCAAATCGTTTTGTTCTCCCAGGAGTCTAAGAGTCCTCCCCTCGTCCCATGCCGCATCGGAATGGCCCCTTCCCACAAAGCCTAGTCCAAGATGCCCGCATCAAGAATGGAGGAATCTCTCTTGCATCCATCCCCGCCCCGCCCCATCTCAGCCACTGCCCGTCCCTCCTGCAGTATGCGTCCTGTTCCCTGCCTCGTTGAATCTTTGATTTGTGTGCCTATACAGACACAGAACGCTGTTTCCCTCGTTAGAATATAAAACTCCTTAAGGGCAGTTTTCACATAAAGGTGAATGGAAAAAACGCAGGAGTCTAACGAGTTAAATTCTAGTTCTATGTGACCATGGACAAATCAGTCAACTAGGGAGCTTGTTTTCTTAGTTATAACTATGTTTAGATTAGATCTCGTGTCCCCTAGCAGAGAACGCTGCTACAATCTCGCCATATGCCTCTCAAAAACTGCATGATCCTCAAGGATAAAGACTCTACCCCTGGGACCGGAGGCACCCTGTTTGACAATTTTAAAGGAGATATGAGATTTTACCCACAGGATCGTCCCCTGAGCAAACTTACTCTAAAATGCAGATCATTTAATCGTTCTGCAAGTCATAAAGCTGCTATGAACACCAAAAGATTAAGTGACTGGCCTTCCATTATATGGTGCTGTCAAAGAGAGACAAACTTTAAAACTTTCAAAAGCAATTTTTAGTTTAACTAATTAAAATGCAAAGCTCAAAGACCAATAGTTAAGGGGTAAGGGGAGAAAATCTTAATTCAGGATGCAAAACTGAGGCAGTTTAACCCTATCCCACCAAATTTTCTTTTGCTTCCCTTTGCTGTATTACTTTCAATAAATGCCCTCATTTTCTGAGAAAGCTAGTTTATTTGATTCAAGAAATTATTATGCACAGTGTATTACAAGTGCTTGGATTATCCACGTCAAAACCATTACTAATGTAATAGCCACTTATTTCATAGTTCTAGTCATTTTCCTGTCTTCTAACCAGGTTTAATTTAAAACTTATTTGCATTCTTTTATCATCAGCCTGGAACAAACAAGAAAAAGGCAGAAATAAGACTTCTGGATTATGAATTCCACAGCTCTCCTCCGATAATATCATTAATTCTAAGAGCTGGTTCTAATATTTGTCAAATGATATCAACTAAAACATAATTCATGATTAGGACATTCAACTGCCAATTACAATTCCAAGTTTCAGCTTTGTTTAGAAAATGGCAAAACTTGCACTACTGCTTTAATATTTTAACTGACATACCTGACAAAGAAAAACCAAAAACATTACTCTTCACAGATGAATAATGACTTTTTTACTTTCCCACACAAAAAAAGAACACATTATGTTAAATCCTTTGTTGCCTTGGAGGATTATCATCCCAGCAGTACTCCCCTGGCTTCTTACCCATAAGAGAAATAAGGGTCTGCTCTTCCTGAGCCTTTTACACAGACACAAAAAGGCTACTCTTGGTATATAATTCAAGAGGCATAATCAAATAAATTAGATAAGCAATTAGATCCAGAATCTAGTATCAGGTCTAATTTGCTATAGCATTAAAGTCAATCTTTTCTAAACTTTAAATTCATCTGTAAAAATGAGGAAAGCAGCAGCTGCAAAGGAACCTAGAGGATTCTTCCAAAAATTCATAAAAGTATTTTGTGAAGGGCAATGCAAATTGAAAGAATTACTGTGGTATAAAAGTTACTCATCCCTTCTGATAACCAGATCACTCATTGTTTATTCTTCAATGTTAGGAGGGTAAAATCCTATTGATAATTTATACTTCCGTGGTTTAAAAAGCATTTCCTACACAAAAACACTAAAAAGCAAATCGTTTCATAAGATGCTACTATTTTAGATATATACATTAGAAAACTAGACCAAATTCTGCATTTTACAAATAAGGAAAATGAATTTACCTAAAGTAATAAAATAAGCAGAAACAGCAATAAAAGAATCTCCATTTTATAGATGAAAATGAGGCTCAGAATTAAACAATTTCTAGTAATTTCTAAAAAAAAAATTTTCTAATAAGCTAAGCGATCTATCCATAATCATAAATTGTAAGCATGAGTTAGTCTTCTGAGCCCAAGGCCTGTCTTTGTTATAATAAATAACACCATTGAGAATCTGCATAACAAAAGTTATCAAAGCCCAAACACAATTCAAAAGGACAAAATTCTTTTATAACACATTTATCAAAGCATGATTTCATTTAATCTTCAGGTCAATATAACAAAAAATTTCTTCACATTGAGGACTATCCAAAAATAAAATGGGCTACTTCATAGGGCAATAAATTCCCTGTGACAAAGTCTTCAAGAGAGATCAAGCTGTAAATGATTTTGCTATTCTTGGTAGTACAATCATCCAGGACTACTCTGAAGGACTTAAGATGAAAAATTCTATCCATAACCAGAAAAGGAACTGATTGTGTCTGAACACAGAGTGAAGCATTCTCTTTCTTCTCGACTTAATTTTTCTTGAGGGTTTTTATTTTTATTAGGGTGGGAGATCTTATGTTTTCTTTCATAGAAATATTCTGCATAACTGAGGTTAAGGGAGAACCTACAACTCAAAAATCTTAAAAACAAATGTTAAAAAAATTTGTTTTGAATGTAAATGGAAGAAAATATTAATTTTTTTTTTTTTTTTTTTTTTTTTTTACAAAGAGGGGTTACATGACCACTCAAAGATTGTAGAAGGAATTCCAGTTCTAATATGCAGACAAAATTAGGTAAAATTATAAACTCAATTCTGAGGTTGGGGGGAAATAAATAAGATTTTATATGGTTTTATATTTACATAGCTTCCTACGTGCCATGCACTGTACTAAAAACACTGCAAATATTATCTCACTTGAGACCAAGAAATGTATTCCCATGTACTTATATATATATATATATATGCTAAAAATCATTTTTAAAAGAAATTAAATTTATGGAAAGTAAATAGGGTCTATTGTTGTAGATTTGGAAAGACAAAGTGATACAAATATACTACAAATGTTTGCTAGTTATATTTTTTAAATTGTTCACAAAGATACATCATATATATCTATATATGTTTATTAACCGGTAGTTCCACTTAATAAAATTCCCTACAATTTTTTCTAATTTGCAAAATACAGTTGCAATATAAAACAAAAAAAATGTGTTTTCATATTATACACTTCATATTTTTAGTGCTTTTTATTCTAGGTCATTTGTCATAGTCAAGATGCCAGAAAATTGATACATATATAGAACATGAAATTCAACATACACAATTCACTTTCCAACATGAATTCTGATTAAGACAATGGCTGAATTCACCGTGTTAGGAAAGTTTGTATTGTCAGCAGAATGTGTCTAAAGTGCATTTTTGTAGCTAAATAAATAGCAGCATGTGTTTTATTTTCAACCTAAAAATCATGAGACTTAAGGTGGAAAAAGTTACCCTCTAAGTGAACACATGAGCCAAACACGCCACCCTCTTTCCCCAAGGCAAAGCCTTGCATGATTATCTATGAGTATACACAAAATATACACAAAATAGCATAATCAAAAGTTAATATACAAATAAGGAAAGAGTTCTCTTTCTGAAATTCATAATAAGTATAGCAAGATTTATGGAGAATTTGAATAGATGTCTTTGGAGATAAGGGGGGGAAGTGCTGTTCTTTTTGCCAGTGTATAGCATAGCTAATGCTATGAGGTATGCAATGTTAAATAAAGCAAGTTTTTGTTTTTTGTTTTTACAAAATAGCACTGCCATTTGATTCAAAAGAAATCAATAACCAAAAAAAAAAAAAAATCCTTTATCACAAGAGAAGCTCAATTCATGGCTTTCTGCGCCTGAAAAATAAGAGCAACATTAGTTTGAATGTAATTATACAATATGCATGATTAAGTTTTTTGTAAAATAAAAAAAAAATTCACTGATATACTCATATCAATATATTTAGATAAAAGGGAATTTTAATATCTCTATCATATCATACCAGAACTTTTAAACATGTTGAAGTACATGACATTTATAAATATGCCAACTCCATTACTGTACTAAGGAAGAAATGCTTCCCCAATGTTTATTCTAAGGTACTTAAAAGTTTCAAAACTGGCCACAACAGACTGTCAGAGAAGGAAGGGAATTGAAGATGAAATTTTTAAGTATTGTTCAATTACAATAATAGAAAAAGAAGCATAAAAAGGAAACTCTAGTAGGAGGAGAATCTCAGATTAGATGTATAATATCTGAAATTTCATGAGTTAATAAGGGTAAAAATACCTGGAGAGGAATATACTTAGGACAGAGCACTCTCTGTGTATTTGAATAACTGGCCAACTCCAACTTGTAACACATTACTAATATATATTTTGAGCACTGCTATTTCTCAACATGTTGGTTGAGAAACACTGTAACAAAGTACTTATCTATATCAAGAATTAGAAGACAGGGGAAAAAAAAAAGAAAAAGCAATTATAACTTTTTTTGTCTAATATGGCCTAAATAATATGCTATCATTGCATTAGCATCGCATGTAGGGGAAAGTTACTATTTCAGAAGAGAGACAGACAGAGAAAGAGACAGAGACAGAGAGAGGGACAGACACAGATGGACAAAAAGAATGAAACAGATGAAAAGAGAGAAGGGAGAGGAAAGAGAAGAGAGCATTCAATATATAAAAATATACAGTCTCAATTTAGATATAACTATATAGCCTTATCTCAATCTAGATAAAGGAGAAATGTATATAAATACACATCATATATCCATCCACAAATAATACTAAATTTTGGCATACTAAAATATTAAGTCCAAATCTTAGGATTAAAGCTTATTAGGATAAAATTTTTAATGCTGCAATTAAATTATATAGTGGAAGCCGATGAAGTGGAAAGACCACTGAACTAGAAATGTTGAAGAAACCTAGCTTCTAATCCAAAGAAATGACTACTGACTTTAGCCATGTCACTTAATTTGAGTCTGTTTCCTTCAAGGTAAAATAGGAATAATGATTCCTAATTCATCTAGCTGACAGATTATTGTGAAAATTACTTGCCAAATTCAACATTGATCATTCCTATATCATCCTTCCTTGATATATACTCTTCTGAGCTTTCCTGACACCATATTCAATTCTCTGCTGACTTCCCTGCCATTACTCAGACTCTTTTTGACATTTCATGCTCTTGGGGCCCTCTTCACATGAGCATCACTAAAGAACATTTTGTCCTTCCCTCTTTTTCAATTCTCTCTTCATGACCAAATTCGTTCCAGTAACTTCAATTATTATCATTACACCAGAAATCATTATTTCTGGTCTTTTTTTGTGACCTCTGTTCACAGTTCCACATCCAAAACTAGAACTCAGAGCCTGAAACTCCTAGCATAGTACTCTTTCCACCAGCTCATAATTATGAGGGAATTTTAGCATAACATTCACAAATTCACTTCTAAGCCAAAGAAATAAGTATCATAATAGTCTTAACCTTCATTACATTAAACAATATTTAGCTTATTTCACTCACAATTACATACTATGCAGGGTGTCCCATATAAACGAAAGCATTTTTATTCTTGAATATTTCTATTCTTTCAATAAATCCTGAAATAAAAAATATGTATATGTATATTATTTATTTCATGTGATTTCATTTATATAGGACACCCTACATTTTAACAATTATTAAGTTTCCCTAACATAGTATTACAGAGATAACATTAACATTTTTGGACAAAATCTCATTATAATATTGTAAAATCTTGCTACAATATTGTTCAGCTTTGTGACCTCATTTGGCATTTTCTTGACAAAGACACTCTGGAATGATTGGCCATTTCCTTTTCCAGTATATTTGACAAGAGAGGAAACTGAGGCAAACAGGGTCAAGTGACTTGCCTGGGGCCATACAGCTAGTAGGTATTTGAGGCCAGATTTGAACTCAGATAAATTTTCCTGACTCCAAGACTGGCACTCCAATTACTATACAACGTATAGAACCTCCCTATAGAACCAAACAACCCTAAAACATAATTTTACCTAAAACTGTGCTTTTGAAAAACTAAATAATCAAGTCAGGGAGTTTGTCAATTAAATTGTAAAATAACTTACTTAGGTTGTGCATGATGCTGATATCCAGGTCCAAGTTGAGACCCTGCTCTCATTTCCACAGCTACAGAACACTAATATGAAAAATAAAAATAAGCATTCAAAAAACTCAAAAGTTTCCACTAGTCACAGATATCACAAATAAGTATGCAATATACTTTTATGTAAATAGCAGAATCAGGCATGTTGCTTCTTGGTCCCTTCCAAGCAATAATATGACATTTAGTCAAGAGGCAGTCACAAAAGAAATATTTGCAATTTACTTCTGATACAAGTCATAAAATTTAACAAGAGGAAAGAACAATTCTTAAAGATCAAGATTCTCATTTTACCAAAAAAAAAAAAAACCTGAGACCTAAAGAAGTTAAACAGTTTGCCTAAGGCAAATAGAAGTAGAACTAAAACATAGGTTCCTCACCACAAGGTCTAGCACTTCTATCACATGCTGCCAAAAGCTCATTTACAAATCCTCTTGGGTTATATTGGGGAAAACTATCATTTCTCTTTAGATTCCCCTCATTTCAGAATGACCTTTTTATATTCCCAATTCTGGAAGCTCATCCCAGCATCCTGTGCATAGAATACAAGATCTATACAAGGTCTGATGGAACACATCAAGATTAGAAGGTGGCAATATAAAATATTCTTTTCAAGTTTGAATATAACATCTATTTCACATAAACTACACAGGTAGGGCATGAGATTATCACATTTCAAATTAATTAGAACATATATCAACATATAACAGAGAGCAGGTCTACATATAATTAGAACATCAAGAAAGTAAAGATCAGAAGTTTCTAATTACATTTATTTGTTCTTTTCTTATTAAGTAACTTTTTACTGCTTTCTTTTTATTTACAATGCCCAAATTATTATTAAAATATTTCATTATTGGTTATTTCTTAAAGCTTACCCGAGTTTCCACATCTGTCCACTCAGACTCTGTAGCAACTTCTTGTGTTGGGACACTGGTGGAAGATCTTCGTTTCCGACTGCAAAGGAAAAATGTAGAATAAAAATGTATCACAAGAATCACTGTAAATATATCAAAATAACATGATAGAGTATAAAAGTCACCAAAATTTCATAAATTATTTGACACTGTGCTCCATCTTTATAGAGTAATGCTACAAAAAGAACACTTCTTCTAAATAGCATCTCTGGTGATCATTCACTCACCCAGTTGGTGATTCTTGCTTTAAAGTCTCAATATCTGTGAACTGTACAGATTGCCCACCACCTCTTGTTTTAAATACATCACCCTAAAACAAAGGAAAAAAAACATGACTATTACTCAAACTGATCAATGGAATCGGAAAATTCACATTTGCTCATTTCCAATCACCTATTTTTCATGTCCAAATTCATATTCACAAAACAAAAATCATATCCAGAGTACCCATGAATCCAAAGATTTGAAGCTATTTGAAAAACTATTTAAGGTACTTCAAACTAAGATGCTGAACTTATTCCTCACAATTTTCCCCTCAAACCCTGTTGTACTCTGATGCTGAAGTTTGCTTAACCTGCAATTAATTCAGCAACTAAGCAGTGCTAAGGATCAGCAAAACTTTTTAGGGTTTCAGATCTAAAATACAGCTTACTTTATTCTTTATATGTGATCACCATATTATATTATATCATACCTACGTTTACAGTTGCAACTAATATGAATCATCCTACTAGTTAACCCTATTTTCTTTCTTCATTGATTACTTATCTTTCTTCAACAATGAAAGAAAAACTCTTTCAAAATTACAGAAACATTTTGGACCTTAAGACTCAAAAAAACCCAAAACAGCAACCAAAAGAAATCTCAAATATTTTAAATTTTTTACTGTGTCTTTTAACTTAAATTTGCATAGAAGGAAACAGGCAAGTTTTTTCTATTGTGATTTTTCGCCCCTTAAAAGTAGAAACTAAAAGCAGCAATTAAAGTAAAAATTAAAACAACATTCCAGATCTGAGTAAGATTTGATTGACTAAGTGGAAAACCTAATGGAAAACAGCAGACCTTAGTCCTTACTTGCAATCTACACAGCTAGATCAGTATTTTTAGTTTGACACCTTGTGTTTAGATTACACTGTCTTATATGTGTCAAAGCAACAGTAGGAAAAAAGTATGTGTGGGGGGGGGAAGGAGTGTTACAGACATTTTTTAATCATTTTTTCCGTGTAAATTCATTCTTTACCTTAATTAGTTTAGTTTCAATCTCCCCATCGGAGGCTAGTTCCTGGTGGGTCAGCATGTACTTCTCACACTTAGCTAGTGCTTTTTCATTTGCAACAGCTACTGTGATGGCATGGGGGACATGTGGCTGCATGACTGTTTCAGTTAGCACATTAGAGGCAGGCTTATGATCTACCCATCTGTCCCCTGCAGAGCGTGATCGTCTATGTCGGAGACGAATTGGTGGTACATTCTGATCAGATTGAAAGAGGAATCAAGAAACAAGCATAACCCAGAATTAATTTCATTAAGGGTATTATTAGAAGTGCAGCAGTCTAGGTTATAGTAACTGAAGATACATATGAAAATTAAAATTCAATCAAAATTATTTGAAAGCCACAAGTGATATTCAACTAATTTTAAATGTTTTCTTTGCATTTAAATAAAATAACTACACAAATTATTATAAGCCTTTTCTACCAGTGAACTTCAATTTCACAACCAGACAAGAGAAAGAATTCTCAATAATATTACTAGGGTTTTCTTCATTTCAAAGGACTTATTTTCTATTTTGATATTAGCTTTTATCCCACATACTAGCATACTTCAATCACACACAAAAGACACTAATTTATAAAAGACTGTCCTCAAAGCAAAAAGGGCAGAGAAATTATACAAAAGCCTTAAAATTCAAGAATTGTAAAAAAAAGAATTGATATAATAAAACTCCTTTACTCAAACTGAATGTAACAAGTTTGAATAGTTTTAGTCAAAAATCACGTTTCTAAACAAAAAAATAAGATAAAATGTTGTGACTAGACAAACTAAATAACTTTTGTTTGTACAACGATCCATTTATTCCACAAACTAAATATGAAAATAGCACACACACGCGCGATCGCACACACACACACATATATTCAACTTGCATACTTCTATGATCTCATCTCTGAACTCTGAAGTTATTCTATCTAGCAAGGACTTTTTAAGTATATTCCTTAAAGAAAGAATGTAATTTATGTTTTAGGAGTTTAAATGTTTTCATTTAAGTTCGCTTGTGTTCAATTCACTCCACAATATTATATAGATCTGAAAATTTCTAGATAATACATCCTAATGTCATCTAATTCAATACAATTCACTCTGATGGGCAGTAGGTGGTGCCATTGATTAGAGTGTCAGGCCTGGAGTCAGGAAGACTCTTCTTTTTGAGTTCAAATATGACCTCAGACACTTCCTAGCAAATCACTTAACCCTTTTTGTCTCAATTTCTTCTGTAAGATGAGCTGAAGAAAAAAATGGCAAATCATTTCAATATCTTTGTGAAGAAAACACTAAATGGGGTTCAAAAGAATCAGAAATGACTGGAACAACAATAATTCACCTTAACATGGTTCCCAAATTAGAAAAAAGTTTTGTTATATTTGCAGGATTTTACTTCTATAAATTCAGAAAAATGCCACAACAAAAGCTAAACCTAAAGGTAAAGGTCATTTCTAGCAGCAAGAAAATGATTTATCATCTACTGAGTGACAAAGACAAACTTGTTTCTGAATGTCTATTTCTTAGATGAGTCACCAGAAACCACTTTAAAAAGTTACATGCTTCTCAACAAATTAACCTGGAGAATTTTAAAAATTGTCCCTTTATATTTCCAGCTATAACAGAAAGAAAAAAATCAAGTCCTGAGTAAACTATAATCGACAGGCAAGCTAAAACTTCTGGCTTCACTTTCCCTTTCTCTGAGCTTGAGGAAAGTTACTGGGAGACAAGCACCCAATATTTAGTATAAAAGGATGTATTATGTAGTAATGTAATGAATGTTCTGATTATCTGGGAAAGAGGCAAAAAGTATCCAGAAATTCAGCAAATGAATATATTCCTAAATAGCCTTTACAATCTACTTTATTTATATTAAGTAGCTACAAAATGAATGTGCTTTCTCTTCACAATTCAAATATAAATTCATGTAAAACCTGTCTAAAAAGCCCCAAGCCACAAAACGACTTTTTATTAACTGTTTTTAACTATTCTGCTGCACTTCTAAGTCTTTAAAATTCTGGTTTTAGTAAGGAAAATATAAAAATTCTTCACATCCTCTTAAATGTCTCTCAGTCAAGTAGAATTTCAATAGATTATAAATTATTTATAAATATTGAAAAGCCATAATTAAGGCCTTGCAAATAGCTTTAGGATTTTAACAGTTGATTAGAAAGAGACTATACACCAAACTTTGCTACAAAAAAGGATTAAGATAAAATTTTTAAAAGCAAATGGTCTCAACACTAAGAAATCAATTATTTTAAATGTATGAGATTTATTTTTAAAAGAACAAAAAGCTAAAATGTCTATCCTTTGTTAATGCTGGGGAATTCAGAATTACTGAATAAGCTAAATTTTACTAATTTTAAATAAATAACAAGTAAATATAGAATTCATTTCAATTAAAAAGAAAATTATTTACCTTAATCCTTCTTATGAGCAAAAAGTATGAAAAAACTTGCACCACTCTCATGCACACAATGTTTTGGAAAATTTTTTTGGACAAAACATGATAAAATATTGAATTAGCAGTCAAAATTATAAAGCCAACCAATACAATCCTGTAATCTCTGGCAAAAATGGTTTTTGTCTTTGAGGGGGAGAAGTGGAGAAACTGAAGAAGCAAATAGAGAACACTGTACATGAAGATGAAAACTAAAATTCCAACTTTGTTCTCAACATTCATAGTCATAGTTTGTGTGGTGCTCCTTAAATACTTTAACATGATAGTTCAAAAAAGTCTGGTTCAAAAATATGAATGATGGTTATAGATACTTGGTGCCTAGGAGATCCAAAGTGAGGAAAATATATTTTACATTTGATGGAATATCATAATTTTAACGTAATATAATTAAGTGGTATTGAAATTAAAAGCAGCAATTTGGCTTTTTTTACACTGTTAAAATTCTATGCTTAACCAATGAACTTCTATATCAGGGGTTCTTAACCTAGAGTCCATGAACTTGGATGAGGGAGAAAAAAATTACATTTTTATTTAAATATAATTTATTCCTTTTGTAATCTTATGGAATTTACTTTGTGCATTTGTAAACATTATTCTGAGATCCCTTGTCCATTGGCTTCACCAGACTTCCAAAGGGGTCCATGAAACACAAAAAAGGTTAAGAACCCCTGTTCTAAATCAAGTTTAAAAAAAAAACTACAGCTACAATACTTTAATATATTGGCACTAACCCTGCAGCACTGCTCCTCTTCTATTGCTATCTCATTTTTATATGAAGGAACCACCTCCCTGCCTCCAGGCCAGTATATCCCTCGCCTTCTGTCTGATACGATACAATTTTTACTGTGTCCTGGCTCCTGTTGCCTACGCCTTGCGAGAGATGTGACATTGAGAGGTGTGTTGTACGGAGGAATTTTCTGCTCCCATTCCGAAACACAGGAAGCTACAGAAATACTGCTGCAAGAATTAGAACGCCTATGAAGCTGTGGCTGGCTCATGAGTTGTTGGCCGTTGGAAATCTGAGCAATATAGTTAGTAGAAAGCTAAAAAAATTGAAGAAAAATTAATGAACAACACAATAGATAGAAATGCAATGAACTAACAATTATGTAATATTATTCTATATATGTTCTAAATTTACTAATTTCTTAGTAAATAAGTGCACTAATTTACTTATCATTTTTTAAAATCCAGCCTTGGAATAGAGTACAACTGGCTTTGATGCATACTAGCAACATGATCACAAATAAGTCAATAAACATTCCAGTGTCCCCATAAGTTAAAGAGAAATCATCAATCTATATAAATAGAAATTTTTTTCACACTGGGAGCTCCCCCAGAGTGTCAAGAGATCCAAAAAAAAAAAAGCAAATAATTTGAGAAAGTTAGATCATTTCTTAAGAGAGGGAAGCAGAAAAATAAGTGATAATGTTCTAATAGAAAATTAGATCAAACAATGGAATTACATATTATATTCTTTAGTATTTGTTACCATCAAACTACCCATAACCTACAGGTATTGGAGATGGAGAAACCGATCTTTGAAAAACTTTTTCTCGATCTCGTTCCCGTGATGGTCTTTCTGGTTTATCACTCTTTGGTTCAGTAACAATAGCCTTGAGTTGCTTCAGTTTCTCATCTTTGACCCAGAGTTTATTCTGCATCTCTAGTTGTTTGGCAGCCACACGGCGTTCCTAAAGATTGGCAATACAAATTTATATTTAGATTCAAAAATAATAAAAATTAAACTGTTATTCAGTCAATTTACTAAGTGACTTTTCCCTGTTCACCCTATGCAATTAAACTTACCTAGCTGACATCTTGTCAATTTCTTAATTAACTTTGTGTTTTGTTGTAGTGGGAAAATAAGAAAAAGACTTATTTAACTCTAGTCAGAACCTTACTCTACCCAAATGTAACACAAAACTCAATTTATCAAACTCTGAAAATGTAGCCTATTACGTACACATTCTTTCTCCCACTTCATGGTAGTCTCTGTCACCATGCCTTGCAACCTAGCCTCCAATCTGCGTTTGTCAGAAAACTGGCGCTGAAGTTTTTGGCTCTGGTTTTCAAGTTCCTGCTGTAAATTGCGTTTGTCTTCCTCATAGATTGTAGTAGTTTTCTCTAAAATCTCAATCTGTAAAGGCAAATTATTATTCTTCAATATGTTTGGAATATAAAAAATTTATGTAACTGAGAGATAAATTCTTCTTCCCCAATGTGCGCCAGGGAAAACTTAAAGAAAAGTTACTTTTCCTTTAAAACATTTAATATACTCATTATATTTATCCAGATCTGGAAATGAGAAAACCAATCAAATCCTTCTCCTTAGGTCAAGCTGCTTGCTTTTAGGAGAGAACTGCTCTTCCCCTAAGACAAAAGACTACAGGGATAACTCTGGAAGCTATTCTAGGAATGGTAGAGAAGTACATTAGTAAGATAGAGCTTTTCTCCCTGAGGCATGATGTAGATCTATGAACTTGCATAAGACTTGAGGAAGAAAACACACCTTTGAGAATGGTGCATAAACAATAGAATGAGAGGAATAGTATGTTTTACAAGATGCATTATATAGCAGCTAATGGGAGTCCTGTTGATAATTCAAAAATATATAAAAAATAATAGCAGCTCATTTATGAAACCCATAGGTTTGAAGAGTTTTGCTCAAAATCGTGGCCTAAGACAAGTATTTATTAGCCTCATTTTAGAGATAAGGAAACTAATGCCTGAAGACCTTCATCCATCCTCAGACTGTTGCTAAGTACCAGTTATTAGCTGAACCCAGGTCTTGGGATTCCAGAATAATGATTTTTCATTTCAATCAAGATGCTTCTGGTCTTGTTTCAATTTATTTCTTTATTTTAAGTTTTCTCTATTTCCCTTCCTTTTTATACAAAGAGATATGAGAAAATAATATCCATAGGATCATAGGATTTAGAACTAGAAAAGAGTTCCTTATTTAGGAATCAGTTTCATCCCTATGTTAACCACCGTTTCTGATATGTCTGTAATTTCACCACCTTACAGACCTAGCCTGGGAATCATTAAGACCTATCTCTAACACATACATAATAGCTATGTAATTGGGGGCTGGCACCCTCCAAGAAATTCTCTATAAAACAAAACTTGCAGCACAGTTGCTAAGTTGCAATGATTGAGATCCCTCACCAAAATTTCCTACACCGAAGAAAAAAATAACAGCTCTATCACACATGCCCCTCTCACCCCTGCCCAAAACCTTATACCAATAAAGTAATTCAACAGCAAACCTTATATTCCAAAGTTTTAGTTTTCTTTTCCAGTCGATCTATTTCAGCTTTCTGCCCTGAGATCACTTTTTCCTTCTCATTTAGTTTTCCTTGAATATAGTTTTCCTTATTTAAAACAGCATTATCAAAGTCTTGCAGCATAGCTCTAAAAGCAATCACTGTTAACAGAAAAGTTTTGTGAGTGATTTTTATACCAAAGCCCAAATATTTAAAGTTTGTTCAATCAAAACCGTGAATATAAGTGCTGTTACACAAATATTACCTCAAACAATAGCTGACAAATACTATTATTAAAATTTCAGGCAGAAATTCATGCTGAAGGCTTGAAATTTTTAATTCTAAAATGCTTCAAAAACGGACCTTTGGAAAGTATGATACCTAAAATTATCATAGATTTTCAATACAAAAATTATTTCTAGAGCTAATTTCTCTAAGCCTTCTTCATTTTGAGTAATTCCATAGCTCTAGAACAGCATTCAGAGCCATATTTAAGATACAAGAGGAACAGAATAAAGAAAAGAATCAATACTGTAAAGAATATGGACATGGTTTCCTTGGGGGGTTCTATTAAAATATTAGTGTGATTAAATATTGTATCAAACTGAATTTCCTTTTTCTTGACAGAACATATTTCTAATATTAATAAGTGAATGATGAACACCACCTAGGAAAAATACTATTCCTTGACTATTACAAAGTGGATAATGAAATCCATTTCAGCTAAAGATTATATTCTACTATTAATCTCATATCAATTAAACAATTCAGTTGAAATTACCTTGTTTATTAAATTCTTCTGTCATCATTTGTCGAACATGATGGCGTTTTTCTAAGACTTCAATCAACCTTGGAAGTGTCTGTTCATCATTGACATCTAGAATTTCACATGATGGTAAAGGTGGGAAACTCTGCAGAAGTATCTCTGTAACTGATTGTTCTGAAACAATTTAAATAAAACACAAAAAGTTATATAAAAAAGATAGCTACTTATTCAAATTTCATAATCACATTTCAAAGCTTTAGAATACAACCAGCTAATTTCCAAAGGAAACACATCTTCTAGAAAATGTAAAGAGCTCCTAGGATAAGGGAAACAACTAAATTTATTTTTAGTTCAAATTTTTGTTTACTTAATCACTAAATTAAGCAAAATTTTGACTGATATCTAATTTGAATTCCTTATTCTTTATTTTAAGTTAGAAAGATATGGTATTACATGGATTTAGTATAAATTTTAAAGATAAGGATAAGAGGTGTAATTACTTATCATACCGTTACCAATTGGACCTCCTCGAAGTTCAAGGCGGCGCGTAAGTTCTTCCCGAAAGGCCTGATTTCTATAACGTCGGCCTGGAGTTAAACCACATATTGCCTTGTCTACTGGTCTTGCTACTTCCACTTCCTGGGTCACTTCTGCAAATCGCATCACTTGCTATGATATAAAACAAATAAGAAATGAAATATTTGCTGCCTTAGAAATTATTCAATAAAGTAGCATTTCACATGAGATTTTTTTAATCAAATAAGAATTTTAATTTATGTTTTTCTATAGAAATCCAGAAACTTAAGAATATATCAATTAAAAAAAAAAAAGAATATATCAATTAAAATTACCAAGCTTTCCTCATAATCTTCAGCCTTTGGATTCACACATACGATCATACGCACTTTGCCTTCTCCATCAAAATAATTCTTGAATAGATGGGTTAACTTTGAGTCTCGATACGGAACCATCTATAAATACATTAAATGCCAAACTGATTTATCTAACAAATCAAAATAAATCACACAAGTAAAACTACACAACTTCTTGAAAAAATCTTTTATTCACCTTATTAGTCCCATACATTTGATTTTCTCGAAGGACTTCCATGCATGTTCTTAGTGTCATTAGTGATTGATTAATGTTACCTAGGAGAATACATAAATTTCATAGCTCAAGCATATTATAACAATATAAGACCTCTAACTCACTTAAATAAAAACATTAAGTGAAAGTTACAAAGCAGATTTTGTTCAATAAAATGAAATGATTAATAAAAAGAGGTATTCAACTGTAGTATAAATCCTCTATTATACTACCTAGCTGGTGCAAGACCATCTGTAAAGAATGATGCAGAAAATATTCCTTCCTGAATAAGAGGTTAGTTTAGATGATCATTAAGATCCTTTTTGACTACAAATTCTTTGAGTTTATGAAATAAATTTTCAAACAAAGCCTACATAAATTTTTTAAGTAATGACAAATTAAATTATTTATAAAAGCATATTTCCATTTAAAACAACCATTATGATTAAAACTCTCCCATCTTATCTTATTTTTATTATAATCACAATTTAAACAATTCAAGCCCAATAATTTCCAACCCAACAAATACTACAATAGACTTTTGGTAGTCCTCATTCTGTATGGGTTCCAAAAATTACATATTATTATACTCAAATTAACTGATTCTGAAAGAAATTAATGTCTCTATAATGGATAGAGGCAAAGAAATAATGTATTATCAATATTCATTTTTCAGTTTCTTGATATGATTTGAGCAATTTGAAAACAATTATACTTAAGTTAAAAACATTTTAACAGAGACTTTTCTAAATATGTACTTCTCAAAAATGGCAGAGCAAGTAAACTTGGCTTACCAGCTTCCCGTAATCTATTCCCTTCTGCTTTTGTCCTATTGGTTCTTTCACTTCCAGCAAGATCAACTAATGACAATTGGCTTAAAGTGATTTGTTCTTTTTCCTGAAAGAAAAAAGTATGGATTCAAATTTATCAAATTATTTTATCATTGGTTTATGATGACCTCTGTTTTAAACAAAGACAACAGATCAATAAGCAAGCCACAAAGCCTAGTGACTAATATAATGCATAAGAGGCAGAAGGTTAAAAATGTATGAAAATTCATGCTAAAAGCCTACAATCAATATGTAAAACATTTCTTAATTTATAAGTTGGCATCTGAGAGAATCACACTGTCATATTATACTATGCCTAATCTAATAATAGACCCAAAATAGTTTATACTGACTAGATCATAGGTATGAGTATTCATATCTTATCATCATTGTATCATATGAATAGCTAGATGCACTCCAAAATATCTATGATGAACACTAACTTTTTCCAATATTAAATGTACTAAAAGATCTGTAAAAAATTTCCAAGTTAAAATGCTGAAATTTAAAATGAATCAACTCTCAAAAAATCACCACCTTATAAATTCTACATTTGGTGGACCCCAAAGAACAAGGGCCTGGACTCATATAAGCAGTGACAACAAAAAAGTAGTTTCACCTGTAATACATTATCTCCATCTGCATCCAATGGAGCTTGAGCTAGTTTAATGATGAACACACTATGCGACCTACTCGATTCACGATTCAATTGAGTATTGGCTATGCGTCTCTTTTTCTGACCTGTAACAGGAAAGTCAATCACTAATTCTGTAATGGAGGTCTTTAGGTCTTCATTTCATAGTATTTCTGCTAAATTAAGAATTATTTGATGTTAAAAACTTAACAGCACTTTTAGTATGGTATATTACATTAAATTCTGAATATGATTATTACCTCTCCAGAAAACTTCAAAAGCTTCTTCAGTTGATTTTACTTCTACTTCTGTGCATCCTGCAACATACATGTTGTGATTCTTATCCTCACGCAGCATTTTAGATTGTGGAGGTCTACAATAAGGAAAGTTATGAGACTAACTCATAAGACTTCAAAACCTCTAATGGTAAAAATTTCTTATATAGAACATGAATAAGAAAAAAAATTAACTACATTAGATATGATATCTGAAATATCACAGAAAAAAAATTTGTTCTAACCCATAATCTACATTTTATATGTAAGTAAGCAAACACAGCTATGTCACATGCAAAAGCTAAGCATCATTATCTAGTATTTCTCTAATTTTATTAGCACTAAGCAGTTAGAGATAAGCTTTGAACTTTGCAGCACTAGCAAAAGAAATTCAGCAAAGGAATCTATATATAATACACCAGAAATAGGCAATCTTACAAAAGTAATATCCAAATATAAGACTCCTTTACAGGCATGCCAAAGGTATGGAAGGCCAGATTGTGACAAAGATAAGGACACTCTCCCAATCAGATGGCAGAGAAAAGGGAAAACAGTACCAACTGGCCTTCATATTTATGAAAATTGGCCCAGGTATTACATCTTTGGCATACATGCAGCAAATTATTGATCCCTAAAGTATAAATTGCACCATTTCCTTAAGAATAGGGACGGCACAGTCACGTACATAAAATCTGTGTTCCGCACAGGAGTGTTGCAACTGTTCCACCTACCAAAGGAATAAGGTATAAATTACTGTTTCTATAGAAGCCATCCCACACTAATATTTTTCAGCATTCTAATATGTATGATGGGATACTGAATTCTTTGAAGCAAATTTATGACATCATTTACAAAGATTTTGGATCATAAAAATATTCGCGTGCAATTTTTCACCAGACCTAGAAAAGCTGAACATAACTACTTTCATTAAAAAACAAAACTTGTTTTGCAAGGGTAAATGATGAAAACTATTTTTGCATATATTTTGGAAATAAAAAGCTATTACTAAAAAAAAAAAAAAACAAGTTTCAAAACTTATACTTAAAACTAAAGTCACAAATAAGATTTTTCTGAATTTCACCTTGAAAAACAGAACTCAAAAGAAAAGTTTAGTATTCAAGTATTCCTTAAAACAAGTAGAACTGGGAAAATGATGGATATTTGGCATCTAAAGAAAGTTGGATTTTATAACATTTTAAATCTTTCACTTATTTTTCTTTACAAGTACTTATTTTTCTCAATTCAAAGAAAAATAGTGACATGACAGAAAACAATTCAGAGTGAATTGAGCACAATCACAGAACATTGTACATAGTAACAAAATTATGTAAGTTAGAATAGAAATGCCAATCACATCCAGAGAGAAAACTATGGAGATTAAATGTGGATTGAAGCAAAGTATTTTCACATTTTTGTTTATTTGCTTTTTTTTTCCTCATGGTGTTTTTTTTTTCCCTTTTGGTCTGATTTTTCTTGCACAACATGATACATATGGAAATATGTTTAAAAAGATAGCACATATTTAATCAAATTAGACTGCTTTCTATCTTGAGGAGGAGGGAGGTAAAACAAAGTTTTATGAAAATGAATGTTAAAAACTGTCTTTATATGTATTTGGAAAAATAAAAAACTATTAAAAAATAAATTCATATGTAAGAATTCTTGTCTGAAAAACTATATTAAAAATCAAATACAGTAAGAGCAAAAGAAAAAAGATATCCTTAAAGCAATTATTTCCCAACCCTCAAAAGGGAAACATTTGGGTATATTATTAATATTTAAAGAAATGAGCTAACATATTTTAAGCTTTAAAACATATGTGGCAAGCACAGAGAAAGTTTGTTTTCTAAGGATATGTCACAGTTAAATTCTATAAACCACTTAATTATAAAAAGATGAAATACTTAGCATAATGGATTATAGTGATATTATTGTTCTAAACCTAATGATTTATCAGATTTATCCAACTAGTAACTGGTACCCTCAATAAAGGTTTTCTGGTATCAAAACGATATTTAAAAATAAATAATAAAGACTACAACAATACAAATGGAAAATTAGGGAAAAAAAAATCAAAACTGGACCTTGGCAGAAAAGGTGAGAAAATTCACCTTCTTTCCTTCTTTTTTAAGGTGAGGGATTTAAAGTATAAAACGCTGCATACAGTCAGATTCAAATAATATGATGCGTAGTTTTGCTGAAATGCTTTCTTTCCCATTTTAAGAAATATATTTGAAAACAAAAAGGATTTTTTAAAAAGATCAATTTTTTAAAAACTGAGAAAAGATTAAATATAAGCATAATTTATATTTTTTAATATTCTAAGTAGTCCTAATGAAGACAGCCGTTAATGAAAAACAATAAGTTGATTTATCGACTAAGTACTACCAATTGGTAGATATTAGGCTGGTATTATAATTGAAGTACCCAAATGATCAATTTGTTTCATATACATATAAAGTATATAGAAATATATTCGCATTGCACTACTCAAATCCAACTGTCTTGTATATGTTATTAAGTTTACTACCTGAAAATAATATGGATTAGGACTAATTCTCTTCTACTTCCTAGGTGGACTACTTTTTAAGTAGTTTCTGTTCCCTCATTTTGTAAGTGAGTACATATTAATCCTGCTTATATCTCACAGGGTAGTTGTAAAGACAAAAAGAAAACACTAAGCATAAACCTACATATCTTGGAGGTATTATAAGTGTAGAGATCCTTAAAATAAATTTTAACCAAGTTGAACAAAAATACAAGCAGCTGTAAAAATGATAATAACAAGATCAGATTCTTCCAAAGTATAGCCAGAGTTCATGTATAACTTCTGCTGAAAATTGTTCAAGACAATGTTTGCTGAGAAATATAGCCTGGAGTCAAATTTGTGTTTTCAAGAGTAATACGGATGGGAACTGGAACTGTGATTTCATTGATATAAGGAATTTTCAAGTGTAGAAACTTGGCCTGATAGAACAAGGTAGTATCTTCTCTCTAACTAGGAAACTTTTAAGTGTTTCCAAGAGCAATAAGTTGAGTATCTTGCCTAGGTCTTCCTGGATTCAAAGATGGCTCTCTAGAAACACTATGCTGTTTCTTCAAGAATAATACTGAAGTTAAATAGTTTAACAATTGTGTGTTTCTTGAATGAAATATTCCACCTCTATATTGTTAGCACATTATACTATGAAATACACTAATACAATTACACAACTACATATCTAGGTATAAAACTAAGAAAGTTACTTACTTTGGCTTTATAGGATCAAATGGTATCTCCTCTAATAAATCATATATGTAGTTATTATAAATTTCAATATAAGAGACAAAGACACCATAGACACTGTCTTCATCAATTTCTTCCGCTTTGCAAAATTCTTGAACATTTATCATATCTGCAAATTCTGGATCAATCTGTCTTCTATAAAAATAAAGAAAACACAATAAGTCCAAATCTTTAAGTCAGAAACAGGTAAGTTTTTCCTGGATTAGAGGATAGGGCACATTTGGCCAAATATATGAATAAGAAATTTTCTACTTTAGTCCCACTAGAACAAACACATACTAATTTTCACATCCAGGATGGAATAAGCTGTGTTTAATGTCTGAGATAGGAATTTGATCTGACTGCAAATTTTATGCAGAAATTTACTTACTTGCTAGAAGGAGTCTTTGGAGCTGGCAGAGCTTCTCTTTTCTGCCGTTCTAATAAGGCATCAACTTCACACTGGATATCCATACTATTCCTATCATTGGACTTAAAAACCTGAAAATGACACATTAGGGTTAAACTTGAGCTAAACAACAGGACACACATCTCTAAGCAGACTTAAAACTTAAGGTTTTAAAAAAAAAAGGTCAAGTAATTTAGCTTTTATAAATAAATCATCCATTAACTAACCATTAGGGGTCTACTGGGTGCAAAGTGTTGTGTGTGAATAATGTTGCAACCATTTTATCAATTGATTCAAATATGTTATAGCCACAACAAGGAAAAAAAATCACTTACATATCGCTTGGCTTGAAATGATCCTATACTATTAAATATCATGTCCAAACAACGAGGAAGAAGACCCCCATCACCAGGAGAACCAGTCATCGTGTGGGTTTTTCCACTTCCTGTAACACCATACGTGAAAAGGAGTCCTATAATATGAAAAGTAACAATTATAGAACAATCTTAAGCATGTAAAATGTAATTCCCTGTGCAGAATTGATTGTTTTATAAATTCATAGAAAATAATAAAAACAAAGAAGCAGCATAAGAAAAGAAAGTCAGCAACATCTGGTTTCAAATTCTGTTTACTACATACTACCTCCAAGATTCTAAGCAATTAACTTAACCTCTTGGTGTTCCTATGAAAATCATTAAGACTAGAAGCTGCAAAGATACTCAGTTTACACTAGCAGGATAAGTTATACACTGGAATTTCCTACATCAATAAAACCATAGGTTTTGGGGGGGTAGAAGGGGAGGGAGGAGGGAAACAAAAAGAAAAACGAGCTTCAATTGAAAAAACAAAAGCTAATATATATAATGTAACATAATGAATTTGAAGTTTCCATGCAAATTTAACCAGGGAAAATTCCAAATACCATACCATTTTTGCCATGAATGAGGTCATCTACCAAAGGGTTAGCAACAACATCAAAGAGTTCCTTCTGAGTGGTGAGAGTGCCAAAGACTTGTTTAAAGGAATACTGTGTCTATAAAAGAGAAAAAATTGCATATACTTAAGAATAACCAAGTTACCACGTGAGTAGACCAATAAATTTCAATAAAGTCTGAAACATTTTTTCACTTAACTTCTATAGAGCCAAAGAAAAACTCAAATCCTTCAATTTTAGAAAAAAAAATTGTTAATTCACTTAAAATAAAAGGCAGAATCACACTATAACAATATAATAAAAGGTGAATATTTTCATCAAAGTAACAAAAACCTGAAAAATATTTTTAATAAAAATAAATCTCTACTGGAAACAGGCTCATATTTTCATAATAAAATGAGAAAGTATAAAACATTTCACAGAATCAGATTTGCATAGTTTTCAACAAAAGAAACCTTTAATGTGTTGTCTTCAGCTTTTCTTTCATTCTATTTAGAGCTCAAAAGAACTCATTAATGATAACATGACACAACCCCAATGCTTTGATTCATTTCAAGGACAGAGACGTGGATGAATGAATGAATAAAACAAGACAGATTCTGATCTCAAAGAGTTGACATTCTACAGAAGAAAAAATACATATTGAAGTTTTTAGCAGCAAGAACAAAGATTCCATGATTCTTTGAGTATAGCAGCAAAACAGATGGTTATATATCGCTTCTTTAATGCTATTTCCACCAATAAAATCATACCAGTTTCTGATGTAGACTTATTTGACAATGCCAAGACTTAGGTGACAAAAACTCTTCAAAAGATGTGCCCACAGGATCTGTAAAAGTAGTTACCAGGCTCTATCTTCATAGGAGTTTCCTTCCCAAAAGGACATTTGTGGACACTAGATTAGAAGCATATTCTAAAGACTTTTGGGTTCAGGGTTCTAGGTTACTTCCATCAAGGTGTGGGAGGAGATAGTGGTCTATCCTTCCAATTGCTTTTAGGTAGGCTGGTTTGCCTACCATGTGAGTGGCAATTGATTGGCAACTAATGGAGAAAACTAATGCCTTCTACATAAAAATTGTTTCCCTGGAAGATGACTGTGAGGCTTGGGCTGGAAGCAAAACCAGTAAATACAGACTCAAATAGTTCCTGTGCATATCAACCTATTATTTGGCAGCAAGTAGTCAGCAATTGTTGCACATAATGCTAAAGAAGGGCTGGGCCCCTGCTCCATAATTTCTTCTTTCAATGATGGAAAGCCTAAGCTATTAGAAACAAGTCTGGTAGTTTGAGAAATACTTTTAATTCCCAACACATCTGGGTTCAGAATTCAAGGCTTTCTTCATAAAGATTTGAGGAGACATATTCGTCAATATAGTGATAGTAATTTGAGTTGCTTGGTACATCCTGTCTTTTGTTTCTCTCTCTCATGGTGCTTTTCAACAAGTTATACTCACTTGTAGGCTCAATTAAAAATATTTATAAAAATGAAATTTTTCAAAACAACAGCTATACTAATAAAGCAAAGCTAAACCAATATTTTACTAATTTTATAGATCTATTAACAATCCTTTTCTCTCTCATAGCTAAAGTCTAATAACTATTCCCCTAAGCTTAATTTTGGGAATTACAGAAACACATAAGGGCACTACAATTTTCTTTTTATGAAAAATTTGCAGAACTACATCTATTAAATCAACTACAATCCAAGTTTTAGGCAAATCCTAAAATGATTTCCAAAACACATAGAGTTTTATCTTAATTAAAATTCACCTAAATGACATTTCATTCATATTATGATTGGAATGAAATGTCCATGATCATACAATTAGTATTTAGGAGAACCAGAGTTTAAAACCATCTCCTCTGACTTCAAATGAAGTACTTCTTCCATTCCACTGTACCTCACTGTATCTATATGATTCCACGATAATTTATGTATTTATATATAATATATATATTCCAAAAACTTCTATAAACTTACACATAAGGCTAAGTGAGTTTTAATAATAATATCAAGGATGAAAGGATTGGTTGCTGGCTGTAACCAAAAAAGGAGGATAGGGTAGAGAGGAATCAAAAATAGTTCATAAAACTTTAAAGAAAAAGCCAACTATCTAAAAGTTCCTTCAGGTTTCCTTTTCATAAATACAAACCCATACCTCCTTATAGTCTCCATTTCTATTTATTCTATACCCTTCAGGAGTATGAAGTTGAACTGTAGTGTCACTGATCACTTCAATGCAACACTCCTGATCTGTAAAACTTAGTGGACGAACCCTGCAGTATACCTGAAAATTAAAAAAAAAAGGATACCCAAATTGTTATTTATTCAAAACTAATCAAAAGCACCTTAAAGAATGAAGTGTTAATTTTTTATGAGCTGATAATTTTTCGCTTTTAGACTCATCAATTTTTTTAATTTTTAAAATTGTGAAATGACAATGCAAACATCATCACTCAGAATGGCAAAAATAGAACAACTTAAAATACTTTTCAAACGTTCACATGTCTAAAGTTAAATCAAAACAAAATAAAAGCTTAATGTGACATAATAATACTAATAATAATAACAAAATGACAAATAGTAATCAAACCTGGAATGTACTTTTTCAATTAAATTTTCAAACAATAATTATTAAAGTAAGGCTTAATATTTAGTTTCAAATACTGGTAAAAGTTATTATTCAAAGCATCCTTCAACTCATGAATATAACTCTGAAGTACAACAGCCTGTACGATATAAACTTCCATCAACTGATCACTATATGCAGAAATCAACTTTAAACTCATAAGCTTATATTTGTAACTAGAAAAGCATTTGAGGTTTAGGCAAGTACTGCTATGAAAGGAATCACTAAATATATCCCCTGATGAATTTCAATTAGAATTTAAGAATTAAGACTTTTTGTCAGTCAATAAATATTAAGCATTTATTATGTGTCAGACACTGCACTAAGTGCTGAGATATAAAGAAAGACAAAAACAAAGTTTCTGATCTCAAGAATTTCTTATTCTACTGGAGGGTAGAACATGCAAAAACAAAAACAAAACACACACAACTATGCTCACGTAAGATACATGCAACAGTTGTGTCAAATTCAAACAAAAACAGAGGCCACTGAACCAAGCATAAGGATCCCTGTAGACTAAATACTGACAACTTAAAAAATATAATTGTTTTATAATTTAAGATATAATTACCTCTATTTTACTGTACTTTTATTTATTTTGTTAAACATTTCCCAATTACATTTTAATTGGGTTGTGTTATAAGTAGTTTGACACCTCAGATCTGCAGTGTAAATATGAGATGGAAGGCACTGAAGCCTGTGAGAGTTGTTCTTGGCTCCAGGGAATAGAACTGAAGGCAATAAGAAATTGTAGAGAAGCAGACTAAGAAACCAAGCAAGAAAAACCTTCTAACAATTTTAATTATCCAAAAGCGGAATGGGTTACTGAAGGATAAAGCTTATTATTAGTCTTCAAATGTGATAGAAATAGATGGTCTCTGAGGTTTCTTCTCATTCAGATTTTCCAATTCTGGTATTTTTAAAAATTGTTTTATTTTTTTCTGGTTGTACATGTACATTAAAATTTTTTTAAATATACATTTCTTTATGAATCATGTTGGGAACAAAAAAATCAGAACAAAAAGAAAAAACATGAAAGAAAAAAACAGAAAAGAAAAAAAACAGTGAACAAAGCATGCGTTGATTTCAGTCTCCATAGTTCTCTATCTGAATGCAGATGGCATTTTCTATACAAAGTTTATTGCAATTGTCTTGTATCACTGAAACACTGAGAAGAAGCAAATCTTTCTTAGTTGATCATCATATAATCTTGCCATTAACGTGTACTATGCTCGTTTCACTCAGCATCAGTCAATGTAAAATTTTCCAGGTCTTTCTAAAATCATCTTGTTCATCATTTTTATAGGACAATAATACTCCATTACTTTCATATACCATAACTTATTCAGCCATTCCCCAATTGATGAGCATCTACTGATTTTCCAATTCGTTGCCACCACAAAAAGAGCTGCTACCAACATTTTTGCACATGTAGGTTCTTTCTCCCTCCTTTCTAATTTCCTTTGGATACAGACTCTGGTATTTTTTTTTTAATAAGCATAAAGTCAAAACTTTTCTTTTAAATTAATCATTGTACTATATTCAGAAAGTGGGATGGACTGACTTTGAAATGCAAAGAGGTTCCTCTTATTCTCTGATAGTTTAGATTTATGATGAACCTGAGATAAAGAATATCTTTTAGAAATGACAAGCAGGATGAATACAGAGAAGCTTGGAGAATCTCACATGAACTGATGCTAAGTGAAATGAGTAGAACCAGAAGATCATTATACACTTCAACAACAAAACTATATGAGGATCAATTCTAATGGAAGTGCCTATCTTCAACAATGAGAGGATCCAAATCAGTTCCAACTGATCAGTAATGAACAGAACCAGCTACACCCAGCAAAAGAATACTGGGAAATGAGTGTGGATCACAACATAGCATTTACACTCTTTCTGTTATTGTTTGTTTGCATTTTTGTTTTTCTTCCCAGGTTATTTTTACTTTTTTTCTAAATCTGATTTTTCTTGTGTAGCAAGACAACTGTATAAATATGTATACATATATTGTATTTAACATATTTTAACATATATGAGACTACCTGCCATCTAGGGGAGGGAATGGAGTGAAGGAGGGGAAAAGTTGGAACAGAAGCTTTTGCAAGGGTCAATGTTGAAAAATTATCCATGCATATGTTTTGTCAACAAAAAGCTGTAATTTAAAAAAAAAAAAAAAAAAATATCTTTTCAATGAAGCACTACTTTGAATAGAAAAACATCACCTTGCAAATTTTACAATGAAGATAGCAATGGAACCATGCTTCAATTAATTAGGATTTTACAGGTAATTCTTATATCCTTTCCCATTCATTCCTTTTTCTTGTCTACAAATAGAACAAGATTTCCATCTGATGTCTTTATTTAGAGAACTACATTTATCATGATCACCTTCTATGATGTAGGTTCTACAAGTAACAATAGTCTCATTTTACAGATAGAGAAATTTGAGTCATAGAAAAAATAAAATTATTTCTTCAATGTTACACTTTTATTAAGTTATTGAGGAGTGTTCAAACCCAGATCTTTTCTGACTCCAAATAAAGTCCTTTTCACTATACTACATGATCATGGCTTGGTTATAACCTAGGTTACACCAGGTCATACCAATGGAACACACGCTTTGGCATAATTTACCAAACTAAAGGGCTCCAAGAACCTGGAAACAAACTGTACCTACTATCTTAAGAGCTGGTCTAGTTAAATCTCACTACCAACAGGTTTGGCTACAAAATGATGAATTCTTTGGCAACAGAAGCTCTTATTACTTTTATTTTTTTTTTCCATAATCCCTTAAGTAATAAAATACAGCATAAAACAACAAAGCTAAAAGTAATTAAACAGGGCAGTCTTACCCCAACTGGATCTTTTAGGCTCGCTTGGGTTCCTTTCTTTAGAAATGGCTTCCTAGGTGTTTTACTTTTCCTGGTCATAGAAGAAATTAAAATCTTAGTGCAAAGTTAACGTACAAAACCAAATTCTTCCTTTTAATTTTCCTATTTTTATGCAGTTCTTTCTTATTAGTAATTTTTAAGAAAATATGCAGCGATAATAAATTTCATTTTTCAATCCATACATAATGGAAAATAAGATATTATGACTGTCAAGAAGCTGTTATTAGCTATGTGATTTCGATTCTATGGCACCTCTTGCCTCTTTCAGGATAATCTGATCACCAGAAACCTTACAACTGCATACATACTGACTCACTTTTTGATACTCAATATCTTTTTAACTCCCTCAGTTTCTTAACCCCTTTGATTGGAGAACTGGAACTTTTAACAAAGGCTCAGAATTTTCCAGGTAAACATTTTTCATCAGTGGCTCTGCTGGGTTTCAACTCCATAAAACATAATATCTTCTGAGTATTTATTACAAAGTTGCTTTTTTTTTAAACAGTATAAAATGAAAATTTATCATTTTATGTTGAATTTTCTCAGTATGTTGTACTGTGTACAGACATGTTCTCCATTTTGGTCTTTTTGTATTTAAGTTCAAAATGAATAAAAAATTTTTAAAAAGGAAAAATGTAATACTTCCGAACATACCTTTAAGTTTCCTTGTCTGTGTGGTTTTTCTTAATCATAAATTCCTTGAGAATGGCGACTGTATTTCTTTTTCTTAAATAATTGTGTTCCTAATGCTTAACAAAATGTCTTGTACATAGTAAATGCTTAATGAACGGAATGTATGTTAATTATCACTACTCAGTCCAAAAGAAGTTTTTAAAAATTTACAACTTAATATTAAAATCAGCTTGCTTGAGGCAGACATAAAATTTGCAGAGAATACTCAAAACTGAAAATATACATTGTAAGTAAGAATTGAAGGTTTTACCTTCATCTTTACTATCATCTGCAAAGAACCTCAAATAACAGGAAAATATGTTCAATGTTATCAATCCAAGTCAATGTTCAAACAAAATATCCCCAAAGAAATAGGATAATGTTTTTGACTAAAGAAATGCTGTTTAGTATTTCAAGGAAAAAAATGATTTTTTTCATTATTGTCTGTTAAAATCAGATTCATCCTTCAAAACCTTTGTTAACCTGTCATGAAATCATTCCTGGCAACTTCTTTAATGAAAAATCAAGGTCTCCTTCCTCCAAATTCTATCTTTATTTCTCTTTTATGCATATTTCATAGTTGTGTATGTGTGTGTATATGTGTATATATGTGAAATAATATATATCCTGTTTCTCCTAAATTTTCTTTCCTTGAAAGGAAAAAATTCAATTAATTCATCTTTATGTCCCTCAAAATAACTATCACAATGCCATAGTGCAAAGGTGCTCACAAAATTTAACAAGTATTTAAGTTCCTCCTATATGTAAATCTGTTTGTTATCACTAAGATACACAGTTCATACAAAACAAGGTCCCTGCCCTCATGAAGCATATAGTCTTAGGGATAAAACATCAAAACAGCAAATCATCACACACAATGTTATACTCAAGTACACAAGACTTATGAAGCAAAGTATTATGAGAGATCCAAAATAATTGTTATTAAAAGAAAGAGAAAAGAGTTTTCAAAGATGGTCATGAAGGAATTGCGATCCGAGTTGTATTTTTAAAAGATGGGTAGAAATCCCACAGTTAAAGAGGGTGTAGGAGGTCATTCTTGAAGAAACAGAATGAATACAACAGGAGAATGTAGGTAGTACCCAGGAATCAGAGAACTAAGCACACAGAAGCAATATGAGAAAAGGCTGAAAAACTAAGGTGGCCCTGAGCTGTGGCAGCCCTTGAAACATCTTTATTTACTGAGCAAAAAGAACAAGTAAAGGTTATTGGAAAAATTACTTTGGTTATGATACCATGGGTTGGTTGGAAGAAGGAAAGTGAAGTCAGAAAATCATTTAAGAAGGCTATTATTGCAATAGTGTGGGTAAATGATAGGATTTTTTGTTCAGTCAAATTTCAGTTATGTCCAACTCCTCATAACCCTATTTGGAGTTTTTTTGGCAAAGATCCTGGAGTAGTCTGCCACTTCCCTCTTCAGATCATTTTACAAATGAGGAAACTAAGGCAAACAAGGTTAAATGACTTGCTCAGGACCACATAGCTAGTAAGATTTGAACTCAGAAAGATGAATCTAAATCTAGGAACACCTAGCTGACAAACTGATAGGTTAAGAGTCTCTATTAATTGGGGGGGGGGGGGGGGGGGGGAGAATTATAAGAGGTAGAACAGAGGATTACATATGAAAAGTAAGGGAGAAAATTAAAAAATAAGATTCCAAATATAGGAAACTGGGTAGAAGGAATTATTGATTCCTTACTTTCCCTCTCCTCATATTCAATCCTTAACTCTTGGCATCTGACTCCTTCTCTCTACTCACACAGCTACTTAGTTCTGGCCTTTATCACCTCTTGCCTATTACCTTAAAGATCACTTTTTGGTTTTCCTGCCTTTAGTCCCTCCCCAATCCAGGATACCCAGGATTCTTACTCCATCTGCAGTACCTCTCTATTTCTTCCAGGAAACTAACTGGCTGATCAGCCAGAGTTTTTGACCTTGACTTTGAAACAGTGCTGTCATTTTGATCCCCTTCGAATATGAAGGACAATCAATCGTCAATTAATTTCTTCTAGGATCACACATAAACTCTTGTTTAGCTTTTAAAGTCTTTATATAGAAAACTGTTTTCAAGCTATTTTTTTCAGTCTCAATAGACTACTTCCTTTCCTGCACTTCAGAATCCAACTGAACTGGCCATCTTTTTGTTCCTCAAATGACAATTCATATTTTATCTTTATGCTTTTATATTCTGCCCCTCACACATGGAGTGTTCTCACTCCTCATCTCCACATCACAGAATTCTTTTACTTTCCTGATCCCAATTGATCTTCTTTTCCAAAACACTTATACTGAACAAATTGTATGTGTTCTTCATCTTGATTCTATCTATACTTGTTTCATGTTAAGATTACAAGCACCATGTGAGTAAGGATCATTTCATTTTTTGTACCAGTACCTCTAATGTATGGAAATAGTAGGCTTTTAATAATTTTTTTTTGATTCAAAGGAGTCAAGTACAGACCCTTGAGAAAGAATTATGAACATGAGAAGCCAATAGAAACATAGTTAAAAATATGGTTCTTATTCAAATAACTATGATCTGAGATTATACACTTCTTACTTAATGACTTAGCTCTTTTTTACTTCTATCCCAATGTATTTAATTATGTCTATAGTTTCTATCACTTGGTCTGGAACTGTGAGTTCATCATTAGAAATCTACTAATGTGGAAAAAGGCCATTCACTTTCATGAGCAGCTTATATAAAATATAATTATAAAAAGTCCCATATAGCTATTTCTCTATATAGAAATAGAGACTATATTTGAAATGTTACGAATAATATGTTGAAAAATATAGATAATATTTGCAAAGTGTTCAGCATAGTGTCACTCTGCTCACATAAGTGTCATCAGTAGGGCTTGACCTTTTTAACTTCAAGGATCTGTAATTTTAATGGTGTGGGTGTTCATCCATTGCATGAAGATTCACAAACCTTTTACCTCTTAATAAAGAATTTTCAAAGTTGTCTCAGTTAAAGAAAAAGTCACCCTATAAATGAGCTTCCCTGGACTTGGATACTCATTTTCAGACAATAAATGGACAATATACCATTTAACAGTATTCAATAACGACTCACATCTAGCACTTTAAAGGCCTGTCTCAAAGCAACATTTTGAGGAGTGTTGCTGAGGAGCAGTAAAAGTAATACCTGTTTTTCAGAAGGGGAAACTTAAGAAGGCGTACTGAGGATACATTATACAATATGTGGCAAAAACGGGTCTTAAAACCCAGGTTCAATTCTTTCTACATCGCACCAAACTACATCTCAAAGCAATATCAGGATTATCCTTTAAAGACAAGAGCTACAAACAACACAAGTACTGGAGCCTCTTTGCCTGGAGGACGGGTGGAAAGGATCAGGTGGAGGGAACCACCAGTGAGAAATAACAGGGTGTTCCACGAACCTCAGTAGTTTAACACTGCATTGCAAATGCCATCATCAAAGGTTGGTTGGTTGAACTGCCCCCCCCCCCTTTCCCGTTTTTAAAAAGGGATACATGACTCATAGGGGAGAGATAAGTTCATAAACCCAAAGTAAGGTAAAAACAAAAGATGTGAATAAAAATGGAATATTAAATGGGAAAGCAATCGGTCGGTGCCTTCTTATAAGGGCGCGGTGCAGGCCGTGGAGGGGGAGCAGGGCGTGGGTCTTTATCATCTCTCAGGTATGTTAGCCGCAAAGTTTGGGATGGGGGGAAGAGGCGGGGCAAACCAAGGAGAAAGGCTTCGGACTCAAGGAGGTCCAGGGCTGGTCCGGAGATGATGGGGGAGGGGAAACGTTCCCTATTCTTAGCCCTGAGGGCAGAGGAGAAGCCACTGCTCCAAGCACTTGAAGGCTTCCCTGCCCCTTTCCAGGTCGTGATGCTGGCGGGAGCCTAGACAGTGGCGCTCGTGGGGATCGCCGTTCCGGGACGAGAATAAGGGACAGCGTGGCTAGCCTCGCCTCGCCCAGGGGTCCCGCACCAGCCCTCCCCCTCAGCATCCCCTCCCCCATTCCCAGCCCAGCTCCCAAGTCCCGCTACCCCGACCTGGACACTCACGCTGGCTTCATGGCCACAGAGTGGGCGCTCTATCGGCGGCAGACAGCAAGGAGAGTTCGGGGCGAGCTGGCGGGAACACTGCGGGGCCGTGGACGCCGCGCTCGGGTCCCCGAGAACTTCCCAGCACACAATCCGAACGGCTGCTCACTTCCCCCAGCCGGCAAGGCGAACAGGGTCAAGGCGGGTGCGCGCCCCGGCGCATTTCAAACGGACCAATCAGCGCCCAAGGTAACCTTCGCGTGCTCTGGGGCTATGAGGAGGCGGGGCTTAAGAGGAGCGGGAGCGACGCCTCGAGGCCGGAAATTAGACTCGTTTCTATAGAAACTGACAGCTGGGGGAAAACTTTCCTAGGAAGGAAAACAGCGAACCCAGGAGTCACGCCCTAAAGTCCTAAAAAAACCCCTAGCCACTGGCTCTGCGTGGGTCACTTGTCTACCTGTCTTATTGAGCTGTATGAAACTGTACTGAGACATTCCACACTCACCTCAGGTGTCTCTCCCCACATCCATCCGCCCTCCGAACCAATCGCTGTCAAAATGGCAAACATTAAACGCCTCCTGAATTCGAGGCGCGGGGCTCGGCGCCGGGGTAGGCCAAGAAAAGCTGGACAAGAGCCCCCGGGCTAATGGGGGACAACGTGCAAACTACGGACTGATATAACGCAGACAGCACAAATTGGAGAGCATTGATAGAGGCCCTAGCATGAAGGGGGGCGGGAAAAGCTTATGGGAGAAGCTTATAACTGGGAAGCCAAGAAGCTGAGCTGCTCTTTCTTTCTTTCCCTCAGGAAGAGCATTCTAGTCATGGGGGATAGTCAGAGAAAATGCCCAGAGCCCAAAGATAGAGGATCGTGGTGGAGACGGGGTCAGATAGACAGCAGAGGGGCAAGGGGAGTGTGAGGTTGAAGAAGACTGGGGTAGGGAGCATGTTGTGAAGGAGGTTTTCTATTTGGTCTTGAGCTGCGGGCCTCACGGAGACACTTGCATTTTAGGAAAATCATTTTACCGCTGAATGGAGGATGAACTGGAGTGGGGAGAGCCCCACTAGCAGGCTACTGCATAATGGAGGAGTGAAGGGATGTCTTCACCGAGGTGATGGCAGTGTCAGAGGAAAGAAAAGGGCCTATGTTGAGGTGACACCGGAAGTGCGGGCAGTAATAGGGAAGTCAAGAAGAGGGCAGGTTTGGGGGCAAAGATGATTTTGGACAAGTTGAGATGTAAGATGTCTGTTGCTCATTCAGTGAGGTGCCCAGTAAGCAGTTGGAGATGAGAATAAAAGTGGTCAGAGGTTGGAGCTAGATAAGTAGAACTGATATCATCAGTAGAAAGATGGCAATTAAATCCAGGGGAGCTAATGAGATCACCAAGTGAAGTAGTGTAGATAGAGCAAAGCTTCTTAGACTGTGGGTGGAAACTGCATTTGGGGTCACATAACTGAATGGGAAGTCAAGAAAATTTATCAACAGCCAAAATTTCTGAATGCAATGACCAAAAATTAATTCAAAATCAACACATAATGAATCCAAGTTATTTCTGTCAGTTCTTGCCTGTGTTGCCTCACTACAGACTTGGTTCTGAACATACCACATAAACACTGCATTGCTCTTGCATAAATGCTGTCAGAAACACCTTCACTCAGATTCAAGATAGGGTCATTTAAGTTTTTCTCAGTGAAAAGGAGTCGAGGTGAAAAAAGTTTTAAAAGCCCTGGTTTAGGGAGGAGGAAAAAAAGAGACCCAGAACAGAGCCCTAGGCCCATTCAAGAAGAATAACAGGAGTGACCTGGATAAAGATCAAGTAATGGAGATTGAAAAGGAGATCAGATAGGAGAACCAGGAGAGGGTGGTGCCACAAGAGCCCAAAGAGAAGAAAATGACTGATAATGTCACAGGACTGAGAAGTTTGAAATTGATTGAGAAAGAACCATTCTAATTGGCAATTAAGAAATCGTTGGTAACTTTAGATAGACCAATTTCACTTGGATGATAAGGTCAGAAACCAGTCTACAGAGAATTAAGGAAATTGGTCAATAAACACTAAATATTACGTGTCTACTGTGTTCCAAGTACGGTGCTAAATCCTAGGGATAGATAATCCCTGCTCTCAAGGAGCTAATAATTTATTGGGAGAGGATTACACATAAAAAGGGGAAGGAGAGGCAGCAATTTAGAGCAGTAGATAGAACACTGATGCTGGTCAGGAGAATCTGGGTTCAAATCTGAGGTCAGACACTTAATAATTCCTAACACTGTGACCCTGAGCAGATCACTTAACCCTAATTACCTCAGCAAAAAAAAAAGGGGAAATGGGAGGAAATGATAAATTGACTGTGGCCTTGGACACTCCCTTCAAATAGAGACTCTGAGAAGAGCTCTCTAATATCTACCCTCCAATTCTCTCCATTCAGTGGCTGTGTGGAGCCCCAGGGGCAGGGGGCCTGAGGAGATGGAGGCTCCAGAATTGATGTGATCTTTCAGGATAATGAATTTCTGGAAACCACATCCAGGAAAGCAGACTAGTAAAGTCAGGTAGGAAATGATGAAATGGATGCCCTGGGGACCTTTAAATGGTCCCCATGGATTGCTTAAGCAAAGATTTTTTGAAGACAAGATAGACTAGAACATGTTTGATACTAGGAGGGAAGCAGCCAGTAGAAAGAGATTGAAGACAATAAAAAGGGTTAATCTGTTGGAGAAGATGGGATGGAATGGGGTTACTTATTCAAGTAGAAGGGCTAATCTTGGCAAGGATAAAGGCCAACTTTTCATATGAAATGTGAAAGATTGAAGACTTTTTAGTGATATGAGATGAAGCGGAGCAAATAGCTTACCGCTAATGGCTTCAACTTTTTCAATAAAGTAGGAGGTAAGATTCTCAGCCAAGAGAGTGAGGGACTAGAGAGCCAAGGAAGGTTTGAGAAGGTATGAAAAGGTTTGGAAGAGCCATCCTTTGTTGTGAGAGGGATAGTAAATTAGTTAAGAAGCTTTTATACCTCCTAAACCTTGAAGCAGTGAGGGCCAAGTTGGGATGGTATAACCTACCATGTTGTAGTTCCAGCTTTCTGATTTACTATCCTTGTGACTTTGGGCAAGTTCCTTAATCTCTATAGGCCTCAGTTTCCTAATCTATAAAATGAAGAGATTATAAAAATGAGCATGCTGAGATTAATAAATCCTGATTTAGAGGGAAAGAAGAAGGCCAGGACAGAGCCCTGGAGATCACCCATGAGTACCAGGAAGAACCTGGATAAAAATCCAATAAAGGAGACTAAGAAGGAAATGTTAGAGAAGAGGAGAATCAGGAGATAATGCTGCCCCAAAAACCCAGGGAGAAGAGGGTATCAAGGAAAAAAGGGGGATTGACAGTGTCACAGAATTGAGAGGTGTTTTATAGAAGGGAAATTGTTTCACATGAATGTACATAATGTCTGAGTGAGGACCAGGCTTTGTCATGAAAGGTATATTTCTCAGACACATTTTCTACTTTCTATTACATTTTCAATGTCAGTTAACTATGTAATGGAGATAGTATTGTCCCTAGTACCTCTTGCTTATGACTGTTATAAGGAAGGCAATGAGGGGCTACAGCAGGTAAAATACTGGCCTTCAAAATAGAAAGGCCTGAAGCCAAATCTTGTCCTAGACATTTAATAACTGGAATCTTGAGCAAGTGACATAACTTCTCTTAGCTTCAATTTTCTCAGCTATTAAATGGGAATAATAGTAGCTACTTCACAAGGTTGTGAGATTCAAATGATGGAATAGCTATGTAAATGCTAGCAAATATGTGCAATATGATGCAAATGGGAAGCATACTAGATTGAGAATCAGAGTCTGGGTTCAGACACAAGTTCTGTATGCTCTTAAACATTCTCTCTGCAGCTCTTTACATCCTCTAGATCCCTTCTAGCTCCAACTCTATGATCTGTCTCATTCAGTAAGTATTATCAATCACCTTCTATGTACAAGGAACTGGAAAGTTCTTGGTGGTCCAGATTTGTGATTTCTTTGGTATAGGAAATCTCCATGTGAAAACTTCCTCCACTGATGTAGATGTCTAGCTGTATTACTTAAGAGAGTATCCTGAGAAGTTGCCTAAGAGGTTAATTTAAGTAGTAAGTATCAGACACAGTATGTGAATGTAGCTCTCCTTAACACCAAAGGAAAGCCATTATTTTATGCTGATAATATATGGAAAAAAACTGACAGTTTCTGTCCTCAAAGAGAGTATATTTCACCAGAAGGAAGAGAATATGTACAGTTTTGAAGGCACAGTAGAGATCTAAAATTCCAAGAAAATTTGAGGAAGGACATATAAACTATATATAAATGAAAATCATCTTCATTCCTAACATCTTTTATGTTAGGGTCATTTTGTCTTACTAGAGCAGAAGCTCTAGTTTTTAAGTGTGTGTGTGTGTGGTATTGTAAAAGAAACAAATTGTATTGAAATAGATTTTTTTTAAGTTTATAAATCCCAGGTTAAGAAAACCACAATCTATATGTAAACTGGTAGTGTATCTTTAATCTAAACTTTGCATGTCACCCACAACTACCATATTCTCCACACTATAGATTTCATAAATGTTCAATGGATAGAAATAAGTTATAACAGCCTTGAAACTTCTCCCTTGTTTTCTATAATTGCAGCATTTTAATTTTCCTTTCTCTTTAAAACTATCCCCTCATCCTCTAGTCTTTTCTCCAAATCACAAATTTTCCATCTCCCAACTTGGACCTGACCTCTAGACAGGTATTTCTGCAAAGATAGTAAGGAAGGAACAGTTTCTTCTTCGCCACCTAATTGTCCAAAGCAACATTTAAGTTCTTTATGCAGAGCCTGGAACTGGGTATTCAAATTAGATAAGATATGCTTTGGGATACTGACAATCTTAATAGAGGAGAAAGATCAAAATGTAAGTATACAGATACATCTTTATGATATAGAGAAGGGAAAAGAGCATCAGATTGGGAATCAAGTTCTAGTTCTGCCTCAGCTTTTATATATATATATAAACTTTGAACAAATTATTAAATCTCTGGGACCAAAGGTTCTTCAACCCCTTATGGGTGAATATTGCTCAAAACTTCTCCTGGCCTTCTCTCTCTACTCTCTCTTCTTGATCTCATCTGCTCCCATCATTTTAATTCCTAAGGGTTTAATACTAATAGTATAATGAAACTGAAGGAGCACTGACTCAAGAACCTGAGTTCAACCTGCTACTTAATGGTAATTTGGACTATATTCAGAAGTAGACTTAAGTCTATGTGGAAAATGAGGGGGTTGAACTACATGACTTCTAAAGTGTGTTCTAGATTTAGAGCTCTGAACTGTGTGTTTTTTCATTTAATTCAATCTGTAAACATTTATTAAGTGATTAATTAATACAGTCTATTCCAAGTAGAATGTCAGTTCTTATTAAAAACAGTATATTCAAGGATGTCACCCAGTGATAAGGATTAGGTACTAAAAACTGGGAGATCAAGACAGAGTTTTTGAGGGAGGTAAAGAGGTAGTACATGAACTAAAAATTTTTTTTTAAATTATCAAAGCGTTTAATTTTCAAAACATATACATGGATGATTTTTCAACAATGACTCTTGTAAAACAAATTTTCTTCTCTTCCCGTCATCCCTTCCCCTAGAGATGGCAAGTAATCCAATATATGTTAAACATGGTAAAAAATATATATTAAATCCAATATATGTATACATAATTATCTTGCTGCAAAAGAAAAAATCAGATCAAAAAGAAAAAAAGATAAGAAAACAAAATGCAAGCAAACAACAAAAAAAGTGAAAATGCAATGCTGTGATCCACACTCAGTTCCCAACAGTCCTCTCTCCGGATGTAGATGACTCTCTTCATCACAAGATCATTGGAACTGGCCTCAGTCATCACTGAGTCACATCTATCAGAATTGATCATCGTATAATCTTCTTGTTGCTGTGTACAATGATCTCCTGGTTCTGCTCATTTCACTTAGCATCAGTTCATGTAAGTTTGAGCTGAATTTCAAAGGGAATTGTGGAGAGAGGTGGAAAAAAAAAAAAAAAAGGCATCGAGGCAACAGAGAAAGCCAGTACATAAATGCTATATACCACAAAGGGAATAACAAGGAGTCCAGTTTGACTGGAACATAAAGTACATGGGGAAAATAATGTGTAATTTTACTGGAAAAATAGGCTGGGCCAGATTGTTAAGGGCTTTAAATGCCAGTATCGGAGTACACATTTTAATCTAAGGCATTGGGCTACCAGGGAAACTTTTTGAGTGGAGAATGATACCAGACAGGGGAAGAGTATCCTGAAGGAAGGGTGGGTCAACAGAGTTAAAGGCTGCAGAAAATTCAAGGAAGATAAGGACTGAGAAAAGGTTATTGAAGCCAGCAGAAAAGAGCAGTTGCCAAACCAAAAGAAGCTGAGAGAGTTTGTCTGTTTTTTTCCTCTAGTGTCTATATGTATATTCACCTCTGGTCTTTCTCCTGAATTCTATACCTACATGTCTACTTGGACTTCCCATTAGTATCTCAAATACTATATTTCCAAAATAGAAATCATCTTTCCCTCTAAATTCAAACATCCTCCAATTTCCTATTTTTTTTGAGGGTATCAAGATTTACAATTTCAGGGTAATTTTTTATTCTTTTCTCTCCTTTCCTCCAACATCCAGTAAGTTGTAAAGTCTACTTCTGGAACACCTCTAACATCTGACCCTCATTGTCCAATCACAATATATCCATTCATGCTTTGTAATTGGTCTACTTTTAGCCTCTCCTTTTTTCAATTCATCCTTCACATAGAAGGTGTCAGATTGACAAAAGTTACTTCCTAGCTCTCTAAAAAGTGTTTCCAGACTAAAAAGTAGCTAACTCTGACAGAACTGAATGTGAAGCAGGTTTTCTTTTTTCCTTTTTGTCTTTTTAGGTCTTAATTTAAACATAAAAAAGAAAAAAAAATTAAGAATGGCAGAACACAAAAAGGGTTCTACATAAAGCTATGGATCCCTATATTTCATACAGCTTCTTTTATATGTGTGTGTGTGTGTGTGTGTGTGTATAAATTCTACATATTACTTAAAACTATCCTGCTTGTCCATGATTTCTTCTGAACTTCCTTCTGTTCTATTTATTTTTTTAAATGTTTCACTGATCTTCTTATTTGGGAATCACTAATTTTTTTGTCTACCAACTCTCCATAACTTCTCTCCCCCTTTGAAAAACAGGAAGGAAAAAAAAATCTGTGACACAAGCATGGCAAAACAAAATAAATTCACAGTACCTTGTCCAAAAATATGTCTTTTTGCACCCCTGTCCTGAAGAGGAAAAAGTTTCTTCATAGATCTTTTGGACATGTGGTTGATCATTGCTTTGATCAGACTTAAGTCTTTAAGTCTTTCAAAGTTTTTTTTTTTTTTTTAAACAATGTTGTTACCCCTATATAAACGGGTGGTCTGATATTTCTCACAGGATTCTCTGATAGCTCTTTCACAATTTCTTAAGGCACAATATTTCATTACATTATCAGTTTTTTTGGCCATTCCCTAATTGTCCATCTTAAAGACCATCTTAAAAAGCACCCTCTTATATTGTAGTTCTTTGCTTTCCTTTTTCATTTCAGGATCAAGAATTTTGTTTTGCTTAGGACTGTTCACATCTTGATGTTATTTTCCCTCTTAAACTTCACTCCCCCATCCCCAGCCCTATTTTCTATACTAAATTTGGTTTATATATATACAATATGTATTCCACTCTCTTTTGTTCATTTCAGATAACGTGCCTATGCCTCTCATCTCTTCTTCCATGTTTGCATATTCTTTCATGTTCCCCCATTATAAGTCATTTCATACCCTTCTTTATCCTTTCCATGTTAGTAATATCTCCTTTTTAAAAAACCATCTCTTCCCTTCTTCAAACTCTCAGAATAGAGGCAATTCATGTTCTATCCTAACCACTCTATCTTCACTTCCACTTTTCTCCCTCATACCTTCTAAAAAGATTAAGATTATAGAGGGACATTTGTTTCTTTGTTTCTACCTTAGTATCATCATTCAGCTCCTTCTGGTTGCTCAAATAAATTGACCTTTCCAGATTTCTCTGAACTGTTAGTACTTCAAAGTTCTTAATCAGCTCACTCAACTCTGGGCTTTTTCATCAAAAATACTTGAAAAATTTCTGTTTTGTTGCAGGTTCTTTTTTTTTTTTCTTTGTAAGATTATATTCTCAGATTTACGGAGTAATTTATTTTTGTTTGTAAACCTAGATTGTTTGCCTTTTGGAACATTGTATTCCAAGATCTCTCCTATGTATAGTAAAAGTTGCAAGGTCTTATGTGATCCTGACTGTAGTTCCTCATTACTTGGAATTATGTGTGGAACCTTGTATTTTTTTTTTCTTTTCCCGGGAGCTTTTGGATTTTAACTGTGATTTTAACTAAGACTTATTTTTGGGGTTTCTTTCAGGAGATGATTAGGAGGTTCTATTTTTATTTTGGCCTCAGTTATAACAGAACTGGATAGTTTTCATTTATAATTTTTTAAAGCATAATATCCAGAATTGAATAAATAAGTATAGGCAATGAGGAAACAAAATGATCACTTTTTTACATAATATGATGGTTTACCTAGAGAAAACTAGAAAGTCAACTAAAAAAGTAATCAAAACAATTAATAATTTCATCAAAGTTTCAGGATATAAAATAAAACCAATGCAAATCATTAATCTTTCTATATATTACCAACAAAATCCTGAAATAGAGAAATAAATAGAGAAATTCTATTTAAAATAACAGACACTATAAAATACTTGAGAGTCTACCTGCCAAGATGAGATGGAACAACTATATAAAAATACAGTTTTAAAAAATTATTCACACAGTATTCATTGTTCATGAGTAGACTAAATCAGTATAAAAATGACAATATTATCTAAATTAATTTATTTAGTGTCATAATCATTAAACTACCAAAGAAATACTTTATAAAACTAGAAAAAATATTAAAATTCATCTGGAAGAACAAAAAAGTCAAGACTATAAAGGGAATCAATGAAAAAAATGGCAAAAAGTATCACATATCAATTATATTGTAAAGCTGTAATTATCAGAACAGTTAGGTACCAGGGTAAGAAATAGAGAGGTTGATTGGTGAAACAGATTAGGTATACAATATACAGAAGAAAATGAATATGGTAACATTGTGTCTGATAAATCCAAAGATCCCAGTAATTAGAGAGAAGAATTTACTATTTGACAAAAACTTTTGGAAAAACAGGAACGTAGTCTAGCAGAAAACTGGCACAGTGTAACATTTCATACTATCTATCCAAGATAAGCTCAAAATGAATGCATAATTTGGAAATAAAGGATGCTAGCATAAGCAAATTAGCATACCAGGGAAGAAATTTCCTGTGAGATCTATGAATACGGGAAAGGTTCATGACCAAAGAACAAATAGAGAGGTTGCTCACAGGAGGTAAAATAGATAATTTTAAATATCGGTAATGTATGTTTTGCCCAAATAAAAGCAATGCAGCCATAATTAGAAGTAAAACACGCAACTGGGGAAAATATTTGCAGCAAGTTTCTCTGTCAAAGATCTCATATGTCTAAAGTACATAGGGAATTGAATTAAATGTACAATAGTTGAAGCCATTCCCCAGTTGCTAAATGGTTAAAGGATATGAATAGGCAGTATTCTAAATCACTAATAGAAATATGCAAATTAAAACATTTCTGAGGTATCACACTTTGTTGGCCAGAACTTGAAACAATGTGCTAAGTCGCTGGAATTAATAGAGGCAATGCTGATGTACTTAGTTCACACCTTTAGAGTTCACACCTTTAAGAGAGCATATATAAGGAGGAGCCCACTAAAAGACAAGCTTACTAGCGACTCTGGAAGATTCACAAGTCAGAAACCCACAAGCCCACTCTCTGGAAGGCAGAGTCAATTCATTCCATTTTCCACCTTTGTGCTGGCTGGAAGTTTTGATTCAGAGAGAGCTAGAAGCTGAAGCTGGAAGAGACAAAAGACAAGCGGCAAGAGCTCTCGGAATCAAGGAGAGAGACAGGCCTCTAAGAAGGCTAACCAGGCTATTTTGAAGGGGACAATACAGGATCTGGACTTTAACTCCTAGCTGCATGTGAGGTGATTATTATTTTGAACTGAAACTAAGACTGCTTCCAGAAACAAAAAAGGAGAAGAAGAAATCTGCTCCCAGAGAATGATTATATTTTAGAGAAGAGAACATTGCAACATTTCATACCCATTATTTTCGTTAAGATGAGAAAAAGGGAAAAATGCAATTAGTGAAATTCTGAAGCAGTCTAACCATTCTGGAAAGCAATTGAGAATTGTACCTAAAAGGCTAATAAACTGCATATCCTTTGACCCAACACTATCACTACTAAGTCTATACTTCAAAAAGATCAAAGAGGACAAATATATATACATTTAGTATCTCTTTTTGTGATGGGCAAAGAATTGAAAACTGAAGTGTTACCCATTGGGGAATGGCTGAAAAAGTTATGTATGTGATGAATACTATTGAACTATAACAAATGATTACAGGAATGGTTTCAAAACCTTTATGAACTGATATAAAATGAAGTGGTAACAGGAGAACAGTCCACACAGTAACAACAATATCATAAAGATAATTATCTTAGTAATTTATCTTAGTAACTCTGATCAAAACATTAACAATCTACCATTATTCCAAAGGACTCATCCTGTCCACCTCCAGAGAGAATATTGATGGACTTAGAGTGAATTTTTTTCTTGCTTTTCAGTGGGAAAGGAAGGGAGGCATGACTAATGTATAATTTTGTTTTGCATGACTACATATATTTGTAATAGGTTTTACTTTTCATGCCTTCTTGTCAGGTGAGAGGGGAGAAAAAGAATTCAGAAGTAAAAAAATAATTGTCTTTGTACTTTAAAAAAATTATAGTGTTTTAGGATTTTATTTTTAAGAATGTGGTTTTCATTAAGTCCAATAATTCTTAAATTATCTCCCCTAGACTTATTTTCCAGGTCAGTTGGTATTATCAAATATCTTTCCTTTTTAAAAACATTTTTGATTTTGTTCTAATATTTCTTAACATCTCATGGAGTCACTGAATTATTTTTGGTTTATTCTAGTTTCCATTTTTTGGATAAAGTTTATCACATTCTCTTCTAAGTTATTTAACATCCTTTTGATTTTTTGCTCCAGAGATTTTATTTCAATTTTTTTAAATGTTTTCCTTCATTTTTTCTATGTATTTATAAAATCCCTGTAGAAAAATCAATTTATTTTCCTTAGTGCCTCTACTTGCAGCTGTTAGAGTTACTTATTTCTTCATTTGGGGAGATCTCTAGATCTACAATAATTTTTGATATTGATTCATGTTTTCTTTGATTTACTCATTTCTCCAGCTTTAATTACTGAATTGACTGGGGGAAGAGGAGGATGGGGATGGGGTACCAGTGACAATCTTTATTCTCCAAAATGCTTTTTTGCACAGTGATTGGCCCTCTTTGGTCTTTTTCTTGGTTATTTGTATTCTAGTAGTAATCTTCACTTTCCGGGATTAAGAACTCCTGGATCTTTGAGGTCCTGAGCACTGGATCTTTAGGGCCCTCTCTGGCATTTCATAGCGGTATGTTAGGGGCCTCTGAGTCTCTGGACCTGAGATGCTTTGGTCTCTGGTTCCAGTGACTTCTGACGCCTAAGCTTTTTATCCCTGGGCCTTTCTATGACCACTCTGAGGCTGTATAAGGGGAGACTTTTGCTCTGGACACAGAGCCTTTTGGAATACATTATCCTTAGCCCATCTCTAGGGACTCTAGCAAATGCTGATCTGTTTGCATTAAGTTTATGCTAATGTAGCTGCTAAGACCCCTTATTGCCCAGGTTTTTCCTGTTGACTTCTTGTGCTATTTTGGCTTGGAAGAATTATAGTAGTTTCTCATTTTATTTCCTGACCATTATTTGATCTAAAGTGAACATAAGTATTTTAAAGGAGTAGATATGCCTAAATAAGGTTTGCAAAAAGAGGAAGGATGTTTGATATAGAAAAGATGGACAACCATTCCAAATTGGAACAGTGGCATATGTATCTAAACTGAAATAATAGACAAAAAAAAAAAATGTTCTTTTTTTGTTGGAAAGCACTTACTAAGTAGTTGAATAAAGCTTATCCAAATTCATGCCAGATTGACACAATAAGGCTGTATTGGCATTTTATTTTTTCTCTTTAGGAAGAATTTTGATATGACATTTCTAAAAGGAAAACCACCAAGGTGGGTGACTATCATCAATTTTCTTAAATAAATGTACTAAGTGATATTAATCTATACAGTAACCTATTTTAAGTACATGTGTGAAGTGATTAAAAATGACCAAAATCATGGGGCAAAGAATTTGTTATAATAAATAAATTTTATTTTACATGTTAAGAATAAGCACATATAATGAGCACAATTTGAAAAAAAAATTTCTTATTTAGACAGGAGGCTCAATTGATTTTATCTTTTCATTAAAAATCTATATTTGGTAAGAAACTTCAACATTCAACTAATTCATACTTATGGTTCTCTCATCGTAGGCCAGATATTATTCATACAATTTTTGTAGTCACATAGTCATTTTAGGTCTTCAAATTATAATATTATCAGTAACCATCAATTCATTTATTCAGAAAAGAGATGTTACATAGCTACTGGAAGTATTTACTGTCCCTTTTCAGATACAGATCTAAAGTGATCTGTGTGATTTCACCATTAGTTGACTTCTTCCAAATGTATTTTACCTTAATTACAATGTTAGAAAAATTGAATTTAACAATATTCAACATATGCAACAATAACAACATATATTGGCTATAATATCAGTGAACTACTTGCTATCCCTTCAACTTCCCACCAGTACCTAACCATAATGGCACATCATATATATGTTACTTTTCCTACTTTTTTTTTTTTATCTCCTCTACTTCTCTTCAAAAAAGTGTGTGGGGGGAATAAAAATAAGAGGAGGAGAGAGGGTGGGAAGAATCACTATGACAGCTAGCTGGCCCCCAAATCGGCAAGTCTATGTTCAGGTCCTGTTTCTCACATCTGTTGAATTTATGATCCCACACAAGTCATTTAACCTTTCAAAACTCTGTTTGTAAGCAAACATGATGATAAATTGCAGAGAACAAATGGTCCTTTACTTGTAGAAAGTCCCTTCATCTATAAATACTCTATATTAGTAAATTCACAGGTCTAGTCTTTTTCCCTAGTGAAAAATAACTGATATTTTTGGAATGTAAGTAATTCTTAATTCACTTTAGAAGAAATCTTCTAAAATTCATGTCTTGTAAATTATCTTATATCTTTGATCATAAACTTTATTGGAAAAGTTTATATATTATACCTCTACCAAGGTATAATATACCCAAGCTTAGAAAGTTTTGAAAAATTTGATAGTTTATTCTGTCCATTTTAATAAGGTCACAAGATGAAAGATAAATCCCATACATCTATAACATAAAAATGTAATAATTATACTCATTAATCATTTCTGATCCAATTCTTAAACAAATTATCACTACTATGCAACCATATTTAATAAAAATAACATTGCAGTCATCAGTATGATGTCTTTTGCATAAATAGAAAAAAGCATTTCAAATTTGCATCATTGGACATTTTCATCACAGATTTAAAATTACAGTAATAGTGTGTTGGGCTAATAAAGGTCTAATATCTCTAATGTACAAATATTCCAATATCACATTCTCCAATGTAGTCTATAATAAAGTACCAAAAACTTATCAACCCATATAATTTTATTTTGCTAGTCTACCCTTATCCATAGGAAGTAAGCTGTTAATATGCTGAAATTACATTTCTTGACTATGCATCTAAAATAAACATGAATGAATGGACACAAGATTATTCTGGGATCTTGACTAGTTTTATTTCAAGAGCAGTATTTAGGATGTTCATGAATGAGAAAAAGTTATACTGTAATGTGATCTGAAATAAGAGTTTATAAGTGGTCTATCGTAAATTATCTCACCATTTCTACACTTTCTGCAAATACAAAGTAATCCTATGAAAGCAATTCTATTGGAACAGATAGTGAATACCAGCACTTTTAACCTTATTTAGAAGTGGAAACCATCTGAACCAAAGTGGGAAAATCCTTAAAAACTGAAATGTTGACTAAACTGATATTAAGATATTTCCTATGGGCAGATTCTTCATATATTCTATAGCACATCTTACATTCTTTTTCTTTGGCTATTAGCATTCTTGGCACACTAACATTAATCCTGCAGTATATTTAAAATTGAGGCAATATTAAATATAGGAAGGAGAAAAACCTCTTTTTATCAGAAATAATCCTCTTCCCCTCTACAGTTTTCACATCAAATCTCTTTATCCTTTACTAGTTTCTCTTCTTCCTTTGGTGATGACACCTTTGGAGAAACAAAAGACAAAACTTCCATCCCATTCCCTTGGGTGGACACTTAGAAATGAGGCAATTCTGAGTCATCCAGAATCTTGTTGATTAAATAACATTAACTGTTCTCCAATTCCTTGAGCCTCAGTTTAAAAATCTTTCAGATGGGGAGAATACTCAACAATCCCCAGCATATTAACTTTGAAAGGTTAAAAGCTCTTTATAAATGTGAAAAAGTAATAGTCTTAATGTCTCCATGAGGGCATCTAAGTGGGGTTCTGAATCTTGGTTCCTGGACTCAAACTAAAAACTGTTGTTGAGCTGCCAGGAAAGAGATAGGCTCTAAGGCACTAAGGCTCCTCTCTCTCCTACAGTTTTTGCATGCAAATTCAAGCTTTTTCCTCTAGGTAAAAGTACATACATGCTTGAATATGTTTCCTCTTGTAGAATTTTGCCCTATTTTTTAGCTGAAGAGAGAGGAGGAGGAGGAAGAAGAAAGAGGAGAAGGAGAGAAAGAAAGAAGGAGGAGAAAGAGGAGGAGGAAAGAGGAAGGAAGAGGAGGAGGGAGGGAGGAGGAAGAAGAAAGAGGAGAAGGAGAGAAAGAAAGAAGGAGGAGAAAGAGGAGGAGGAAGGAGAAGGAGAAAGGAGGAGGAGGAGAAGGAGGAAGAGGAGGAAGGAGAAGAAGTAAGAAAGAAAAAAGAAAAAAAAAGAAAGAAAGGAAGGAAGGAAGGAAGGAAGGAAGGAAAGAAGGAAGGAAGGAAGAGAAGAAAAGAGGAGGAGGAAGGGAGAAAGAAAACAAGAAAAAGAAGGAGGGAGAAGAGAAGGAGGGAGAGAGAGGAGGAGGAGAGAAGAAGAGAATAGAAGAGAGATCTGACAGTAAAACAAAGACTATTTATCCAACCTGCAAAAGAAATTAATCAGACCCAGAACAATTCAGTACTTGTGATTTGGGATCCAACTACCAAGTTTGCAATATCAAGCACTTTATTTAGGGCTCAATTTCCTCCTCTATAAAATGAAAAGTTTAGACTAAATGATTTTTCTAAGTAACTCCCAACTCTGACTTTTTATTATTCTAAAAAATATATGTGTAGAGGCAGCTAGGTGGTGCAGTGGATAGAGCACCAACCCTGAAGTCAGGAGGACCTGAGTTCAAATCTGTTCTTAAGACAATTAACACTTCCTAGCTGTGTGACCCTGGGCAAGTCACTGAACCCCAATTGTCTCAGAAAAAAAAAAAATGTGTGTGTGTGTGTGTGTGTGTGTGTGTGTGTGTGTGTGTGTGTGTGTTTAATGCAGTGGAAAAACCCAACAATCACAGTTTTAATATTTGGTCACCAAAAGTTCATTAAATACTTCATGTCCATTACATCTTGTATTCTTGTATCCCATTGGCATTAGGGAAATATTACATAGCCTACAATAGTAGGTGATTGGTATAGGATTCTAAGAACATACTTCTAAAACCCAGATCTTATCAAATCCATAATGATTTAGATAGGACCTGCCACTTTGAAGACTAAATGAAATTGTAGATAAAGAGAAAACACTCTTCATCCATGTCCCCAGAAAGAAGAAAGGAAGTTGACCAATGGAGAAGGGAATGGAGTCTTCCATTGTTCTACAGGTTTCATTTCCACCTCAACCCCTATAGTTACTTGGTACTCTTTTCTTTTTTACTTCTTTCTTTTAGAAGAACTAGAAGACGGAAGTCAAAGGAAATGTTGGCAGATGATACAATGTGAATCTTACTATAGAATAATTCTTCAAAAATTATAGTGTAAAAGCAGATTAATGATATGCTTAATCTTTAGCATGTAATTCAAGTTGAAAAATTGATCAAAATGAATTTAAACTTCATAAATTATTATTTATCTGGTCTCGTAGAAGTCTTATTCTAACTTCTCTCCATCTTTTAACAAATTATATACAAAATCAGTGCAAATTAAGCCATTTCACCCACTTAAATGTCTCCTATCACACCAGCTTACTCACAAATCCAGTATGAATACCATAGCATTTTATCAGAAGTACTGTGCCACTTTTCAGTGGTAACATAGTTAAAACATAATTGCATTATCCTACACATTTAAAAAGCTCATAAGGCTGGATCATGTTTCTTTTTTTGATAATTCTGGCTCTGGAGTCTGATACAGAGAAACTGAGAAGTAAATGATATTAAGGAGTGTGAAGATGATGCACAGACATATTGCCCCAGCTGTTTGAGAGAAAGAGGGAAGTATTGAAGTAGCTAGAAGCCAGTCTTTTCTCAACGTCATGTCCAGAAATATGGCTTCCATCTGTAAGTGAGTTGCTAAGATGACACACACATGAAAAAGCTGGTGACTGTGACCTACAATAAAGAAACCAACAAAATTTTAGCAAGCAACATTATTTTTCTAAAAGATCTTTAACTTCTCCATCAGGCATTAAACTCCATTTGGGGGTCTCAGAACTTGGCCATAAATTACCAACTGACAGCCAGAGCCTTGTAATCTGGAGCCAGTACTTTAGTGTACAAAATTTTTCTGCTCCATAGTCAACCATATTTTCCATTGGAATTTCATCCAGGGTCTTGGCATTGGCCAGTCATTTCAACATAATTTAAATGTTCTGAATTGTAAGTCATTTTCATCTGATGAACTGCTGAATTATAGCTTAACTGATTTTGTTGTTCCTAATAAATACTGCAGAAATAGAAGGAACAGGAAATTAAAGAGGTACAATTTTCAATATACAGGTCTTATACCACTGGTCATTAGTAACACTTTCAAAGGACAGCTAGGAACATAGCTTTAAGGTGAGACTGTTAGTCAGCCCTGCTTGGAGAGAGGAGGAGAAGGTATTAGAATACCAGGAGCAATGAGGAAAAAGTTGTGTCATCTTTTTTAAAAAGATTTTTAAAAAGAACAAGTACACAAGTAAACCAAACCAACCCTTCTATCTGCCCAGTTAATTAATAATTTTATTTTCTTTATTTCCTATTCAGCAGAAGCAGTCATAAATAGATCAGTGGTGAAATGAAGAGTTGTAATTACTAACTTTAAACCTTATCTTTCAATGCAGAGAGAGCTCTAGTTTCTAGATTAGGAACTCCACATTTAGTATTTCTAACCTCTACCAGATCAAATGGTTGCCCAAACAAGATGCCTATGGAAAAAACTTACCCTGTGCCTACTCTAGTCTAACTAATAAATGAATGGCTTGCTATTATTTTCCCGTGTTTAATAAGTCCTGATGGTTTTTCACATAACAGAGAGTAATGATTCTTACTGTATTAGCAGAACTGAACAGGAGAAAATAGCTTTGTTCATCCTGTCCATCTACTTGTTGGGTATAGTCCAATGCTATCACAGCTGTCATAAAGTAGCATGAAAGAGGCAATCAATATTTGACATATCTGAACTATGATTATGTTATGATAAGTAATTACAACTTTATAGGCTCTAATAGTGACAATCTCAGCATTAACAAAAACATTATCTGTGTAGAATGAAAAGCAACAAGCTGATAAGTACTCTGAAGAAAGTGGCAGTAGAAAAGGAAATCTGTTTTCTAGATGCATTTTTTTTAAGATGTGAAAAGTCTCCAGATATCTTCTTTAGGTATCTGAAGTGAGAGAGTGAAGTACGTGTAGGAGGAATAAAATTCTTTCCAAAATCCTTTCTCTGTTCAACACCAATAGGGAAGTGGCATAAATTCTTAAGTAAATAAATATGTTACTAATAAAATATCCAAGAGTTGGCCTTTATGAGGCAAAGGGCTGTCTCTCCGTTAGTCCCTGTGCCTTCCTCCCTTCCCTGCTTTCATAAATAAAAATGGCTAATTAATGATGATGGGCTTCTCCTCTGCTTCACTATCTTTTTTTTTTTTTTTGGCCGAGGTATTGGGGATTAAATGGCTTGCCCAGGGTCACACAGGAAGTGTTAAGTGTCTGAGACCAGATTTGAACTGAGGTCTTTCTGATTCAGGACTGGTGCCTCTCTCCACTGCACCACCTAGCTGCCCCCACTAATTTTTTTTAAGCAGCCCCTTAGTCATTTTGTTCTTTTCTTATCATTATACCAAAGGAGGATATTAAGAAAAAAGTGAAGTGGAAGCAGAGACCATGTAGCACAAAGGAAAGTGCTAGATTTGGAGACTAAGTCTTTTCTCTGCCTGCTACCTTGGGTAATCCACTTAGCCTCACATTTAAGCCTTAGTTTTCTATTTGTAAAGTGAGGAAATTAGACTCAATGTGTTCTGAGGATCCTCTGAGATCTAAGTCTGGTAGTGTGTTCTGAGGAAAATCATAAATCAGACTAATGTTGCTGATTGATCAAAGCTCTTAGATAAGGGAGTGAGATAGTTGTTTTAACCAAAGTCATTTTTCCAGATTCAATTAAAATCAATATTGTTAAACACCTACTCTGTGGGCAAGGTATTTCTAGGTGCTATATTCTATGTAGAACTTAAATGGTATCATTTGGTGACAATGGATGGTCAAGATGTTGCTATAATGACCATGGAGACAATAGAGCAATGGAGAGAGTGTTAGCCTAGAGTCAGGAAGACCTGAGTTCAAATTTTACCTCAGCTACTTGCTGTGTGACCCTTCGCAAGTCACTTAACCCTATTCTTGTCTTAGTTCCCTTATCTATAAAGTGAAGTGGAGAAGAAAATGGCCAACTACTCCAGTATCTTTGTCCAAAAAAACCAAATGGGGTCACAAAGAGTCAGACATGACTTAACATTAACAACAAATAATGATCATACCTTGACTTACATAATACTTTTAAGAAATTGTTTTGTAACCATTTTTTATGTTTCATTTTTTTTTCTTTTTGCTTTTTGCTGAGGCAATTTAGGGTTAAGTGACTTGCCCAAGGCCATACAGCTAGGATGTGTTACATATCTGAGGCCAAATTTGAACTCAGGTCCTTCTGATTTCAGGGCTGATGCTTTATCTACTGTGCCACCTAGCTGCCCCATGTTTAAAATTTATAAAGCACTTTTCATCACAGAAACATCATGGAAGAGATATCATCCCATTTTTCAGATGAGGAAAGCTGAGGTCCAGAGTTTATTTCAGCATTTTATTAAGTTCTTACTCTATGTCAGGTAATATTTATAGCTGGGCTAATGCTGCGCTGCGCCTCAGTGTTACCTAATTTTTATTTCAGCCAACATGGAAATCCTTGCCTTTGAAAGGTCAGCCTTCTGCTACTCTATCCCATATAATCCCTAGTAGGCCATTATTCAGGGAGACAACAGCATGAAGAAGGAAGTAGCTCCTACCAACTGGTGCTACACAGACACACACATAGTGCCAAGATTCTTAGACCTACAATCAGTTTTAATTTCTACTACTACTACTACTACTCTACTACTACTACCTACTACTACTACTACTACTACTACTACTAGCTAACATTTATGTAGTGCTTACTACATGACAGGCATTTAAAACCATCTTATTTGATCTTCACAACAACTCTGGGAGACAAGTATTATTATTATCCTCATTTTATCCTCAGGAAACTGAGGCAAATGGAAGTGTTAAATGGCTTGTCCAGGACTACAAATGTATCTGAACTTCCTGACTCCAGGCCCAATGCTTTGCCTCTACTACCTAACCACCTAAATCACGAAGCTCACCAGAGGCCTCCTCCTCACTTCCATATACTCCCTTACGATGTGGCTCTGTGATCTTTGGGGTTGCCCACTTGTTATTCTTATATTAAAATGTTTTCTGGAGAGAAGCAATGTTGCCTACTCTTAACTCCACAATCTACACTAAAGACTGCCCTGGCTATTCGCATCTTGTCCTGTACCATCTTTCAGTCTTTCCTAGACAATACTCTTGTGTCCAGAGACCTTGGGGACCAGACAACTTGAAATATCCGCACAAGGCAACAGCCCAAAGTCATCATTCTTGATTGTTATTTCTCTTCCCTAATGGACACATGCATTAACTTCTAGAATATTTCAACCCTTTCAAAGAGAGAAAGAAAGTTAAAAATTCCTGTTTCCCACTACTTACCTATGTAGTCAAAGAGTCCAGGGGCAAGCCTCTCAGGTAAGTGTGCAGCATAGAGAAAACAAGCCAAGATGGCAATAACCGTGTGCTTCTGGTGATAGGGGTTTGCAGCCTCCCCAGAAATCTCTTCTGATGATGAGAATAGCTGTGGATATTTAATGGAAACATCATACCTAGACATTGTTCATAAGTAAGATGAGTGACTGGAGAAGAAGGGGTAAGGGAGGGATGATGGCCTTCATTTCTACCTACACCACAGACTCACAATAACTCTGAAATCCTTATATGCCACGGTGTATACATATATACATATGCTAGACACTAATATTGTTATCTCATTGTATATGTGGCTTTCAACTTTGAAACTAAGGAAATCTGTAGACAAACTGCTGAAACTGATAAGGACTTTTATACAAAGTGAGCTTGAAGCAAATGGTAGTGGTGGCATTTAGTTTTAGTTTTAATCATGTCCAACTTTTTGTAGCCCTATTTGTGATTTTCTTGGACTGGTTTGCCATTTCCTCCTCCAGTTCATTTTACAGAGGAAGAAACTGAGACAAATAGGTTTATGTGATTTATGCACACAGGTTTACATGATTTACACACAGCTGGATTTGCATTCAGATCTTTGTAAATCTAGATCTAGCACTCTTCCCCACTATATCACCTCCCTGCCATATTTAGTGTATCATGGACATATAAGAACATCTTCATTTAACTGTTCAAATATTACATATTCTATTCATGTTAAAAAATTAAAAACTAAATACTAACCCAACATCTAGAAGCAGAAAACTCTATTACTAGACCTTTGAGCACATCTTCATAAGGGTAATTTGTAAGTACTTAAAGTGCTACCAAAATCAGATTTCAATTATGCTCAGTATTGTCCTAGGCAAGGACAATAACAAATGCATTTTATTGTACTCTGATTCTTTGAATTGGCAATATATGTGGAGCATAATCTATAAAACAAAAATATATTTGACTAACCATTGTACTCCTGGGTCATTGTGAATAAAGTTTATATTTTTAAAATATAACTAGATGACACCCAATTTTATACAAAATGATGTCCTATTTGTTGTTATTGTTGCAATCTTATTTTCTCAGATGGATTAGAAGCACTAAATAGGAGTACTAGAACAGGCATTTTGTCATACTATTATTCCCACATCTCCTATAGGGCTGAACATAACCCTGGGCAAATTGTCAGTACCTTCCCTTTCTTCCATTTTGCCAAGTTTCCCTCTCACAACAGTCTGTTATGCTCACAGAATCAACTGTTATCTTTCAAATAATCATATACATTCCTGCCTCTAAGGCTTTTTCATGCTATTCCTCTTGCCTAGAATATGCTCCCTCTTATTCTGAGCTTATTTAAAATGGCCCTCATCCTTCAAGATCCAATTCAAGTTTCAACCATCCAATCCATGGTGGTCTCTTGCTCAAATCATGACTTCTTTACTGCCTGTAACCCTCATGTGGCACTCAGTTCATATACTTGTATTGTTAATTATCTTCTGAGTATCTGTCCAATTTAAAGATACAATGTGTAATTAATACATTTTTGTTTCCTCTCCAGTGCCTTACACCTGTCAACATCTCAGTAAATATTTGTTGATTGAATACATCTTATTAGGGGGCTTATATAAAAACATAACTGAGCCATCATACCCTGCAAATGATGGGGACAGTGTCCCAGGCATAGGGATATGCAAAGGCCAGGATACGTAATAGCTTACAGAGCTTGGGCTTCTGGATTTCGAGAAACCTGGAGAAGATTAGAAGAAAGGAAGCAGAGAGAAAAAAACATTTTCAGGAAAAATGTCAAAATACATTAGGGTCATAGATATATTAAAGCAGTTTTATATAAATGTTTCCGTTTACATACAAACTTTAACACCCTCATTTTCAGTTTGACAAAAGTGACTCCATCTCAATACTATCAGATGAAAAAAAATAAAAGGTGTCCCAATAACTTGACAAGAAACAAATGAAACAAGATTGGAGGGGAGACCAGCCAAGTCACGGAGAAATGATGAGAGGGAAAAAGACAGAGGGTCATGTCATTCAATTTCCAAAGAGCCTTTTAAAATTCAAATAAGACATGAAATACAATGGCCATATGTTCACTAGCAGAAGGGAGGAGGGAAGCTGAGTGAAACAGGTCAGTTAACATTATTCTTTTGCCTTCTTTATGTTTTTGTGAAGGTTACGATGTACTGTAATCAGTCAGAACCTCATCAGGCTATCACCATTAAGCTCAGTGGCTCAATTAGGCATTTAATTACTTTGGGAGGATTTTTGAAATATTTAATACATCTTCAGCCCAAGTCTTAAGGAGAGGGAATTAATATGAATCCATTATTTCTTCCCCCCTACTCCCTCCAAATCTTAAGATAAACGGAACATTAAAATAAATGATGATGATGACCAAAAGGGAAAGCAGACAAAAGCAAGGCACAGTCAACAATACTGCACACAGAAATAGGCTGCATTCCCGAAGCTTGAATAAATGAGTTGATAGCACAGAGCAACTGTCCAGAGAGGACACGAGGGCAATTATGAGTAATAAAATGGGTTGTTGCAGCAAGGTGGATACCAAAGTATCTGTTGGTAAGCCTGTCTGCAGAGCTGTGCTGACCAGCTCTTAAGATAACCTCACAAATTCAAATGAAGCTAATGGATTCAGAATGTTAGAGACAAACAGAAAACCCCACTCTTGGATATGCTGTATCTAATAATTTATCAGTGCTTTGTTGCTGCCTAAAAAGTTGGAAAGACAAGACTATCTGATGGAAATGGGGAAATTTTCAGATTTATTAAGTGCCTAACTGAAAAACAAAGCATTCTTGGCCCTCTCAATACTAGAAAAAAATTTTGTACCCATCAATATTTAGGATCCTGTTCCTACTTCTGCACTTTTGTCCTTATGTTCTACCACTTTTATTCTTTTTACAAGCCTAAAGCTTCTTTTCTATCAAGCAAATTTTCAAACAATTGTTTGAGAAATTATTTTCAAAATTTATGCTTATGTGTCCCTTTTGCAACTCTCAAAGTATTTTCAAAACATTCAATTCTTTGATCTTATGAGAATTATTCCTGTTTTACAAAACAGGAAAAATAAGGGTCAGAACAATTCCTAGTTATCCAACTTTATATCTCTAGTTAAGTTCCAGGTCTGAGAGGAGAGCCAAGATTTTTTGATTTATATACTTCCATATATATATATATATATTTACTATATCAGAGTGTGAGTTTTAAGATACTAGGATAAATGACTTGCCACAAATAACTATGTGTTATGTTGCAAAACCAGTATTAGAACCTTTATCCTCTCATTTTAAATGCAAGGCTTTTATCAGTACATCATAACTTTATATCCCACTAATTGTAATTATAATTGTAAACATTATAAAAGAAGAGGAAAAAAACAGAAAGAAAGAAAAAATAAGAGGAGGGGGAGTGTTGATAATTCACAAAAGCTAAAGTCCAAATCCTCCAATTTTTAAAAAAATTACTATACATTTGGCCTGAAACTTTAGGATAACTAGCTTTACTGAAGAGTGGGAAATAATGGGAATTCCTAATAGTGAGGGAATTATCCTTATAATCTAAATCATTAAATTGGTCCTTTTATCTAATAATCCCAAACATCAGATAAAGAACCACAGTAATTCTAGCTTGTAATTTTAACACTTCATGAAATCCTGATGCCATCTTTTAATTCACTAGTCCCTAACCAAAGTATTTTTATGCCATTTGGAAAATATCTGGTTCACAAGAATAGCCATTCTCTTTAAAATCCCATTCGATTTCTTTTCATGCTAGAGAGGCAATTCTTGGTCTTTGAAGGTTATGTCTGCAGAAAGTAAGACCCTAATGTTAGGATTTTAGCAAGGCTTAATGATAGACTTCATGTCTATTATCAGAGATTCAGATACATAAAGTGAAGAAATTCCCAATAGACTATGTTCAGCCATTAGCTCTCAATAGAACATCTAACAAGTTGTGGTCTGCATTGATGGAGAGAATTCCCACACTGATGAAGTCATAGGTTATATATAAGTACAATAATTGGTAGTATCCTAGAATTGAAAAGGACTTCAGAGATAATCTAATCCAACTAATGGCTAAACAAGAATTCATGCCTTCTACAACAAACACCACAGAAGTGCTGTCATTGCTTTGAAGACCCCTAAAGAAGAGAAACCCACCGGATCTCCAGAGGCAAGTCATTCCACTTTGGGATATCTAACTGTGGGGATATTTTTCCTTACCATCAAGTTTAAGACAGATTCATTAAAATTGCTACTAATTGTTCATAGTTCTGTCCTTTGGCACGAAGTGGGAAAACAAAGTCTCATCAATATGACATTCCTTTAACTATATGAAGAGAAATATTCCCTTCTCTAGGAAGAAATTAGGTGGCCCAGTCGAAAGAGCACTGAGCCTGGAGTCAGGAAGATCTAATTCAAATTCAGCCTCAGATATTAGCAATGTAACGTTAGGCAAATCAGCAAACCTCTGCCTCAGTTTCCTCACCTGTAAAGTGGAAATAATAGCACCTACTTATTTTGAAGATCAAATATTTGTAAAGCATTTAACATAGTACCTGCCAAATAGTTAGTACTTAACAAATACTTGTTCCTATTTCATCCTTTCCTCCTAGACCCAAATCTATGGGTCTAGGGATCATCAAAATCATATGTGCTCTTTGGGTATAACAATTCAAGCAGTTTCATAACCAGTTTCAAATTATGCTCTCCTCTTGCCCCATGTTCTTCATCTTTTCCACACAAAGATGTAGTCAGATGCTTTGCAATATCTCTGGATAAACGCTCAATATTCAGCTGAATCTGTTAAGTCATCAATTTACCTTAGGTCTGATCATCACCCATCCACACCTGTCCATCTTATGAAATTCAGTCATGTCCTCCAAAAGTTCACCAAAGTGTCTTCCAAGATGCTAGAGGTCTCCCTTACTAGGAGGCTTCCCTTGACATCAGTAAGGGACCAATGGAACACTTGTTATCCCTCACCCTTGCCATGTGGCCAGTCCATGTCCTTATCATTTTTATACTTGTATTTCCAGTGCCTGGCATAATGCTGACATATTGTATCAATACTTGATTCAAATGACCATACATGTCCTTGACAAAATCTTTTATTCCTTTCTTCAAGGCTTTTCATTGGTTACATGTTGCAGGCTGTTTATATCCTACATGCATTCTTCTGTAATCCTCCATGTAATATTCATTTTTAATTCTCTGGAGACATTTATATTTCATGCCTTTTATATTCTACTGCCATATGGCAACACTGATAGATGTTGGTTTTAAAAAGATGGGCCTTTATTTTGATATTTTGCAATCCAGTCTTCTTCTTGTTCAAGTTTGGGTCCAACTTATCCATCTGTACTGTCTATTCCAGATGTTTATGTGTACATATTGACAGACAAGTTCTATAGTTTATCCATTCAAGTGTTTATCATGATCTAGACAACAATCAATAAAAGGCAATAAAATCCAAGTGTAAAATTCTTCTGCTTGCTCTTTCCTATATGATCAGGTCTCAACCTTTTGATGCCCAAGAATCTCTTCCATGAGGCTTAATGCAACCAGCACAATGCCATACACAAACAAGCAAAACTATAGGACCTCACCATTCACCAAAAATATCTCTTCAATTTGGATTCAAATACTTTTTTTTATAGATCTCTTTTCCATTTTAATCCTATTAATTGTCCTGTTTTCATACTTGAAACACAGAAGATGATACTAGTAACATATAATTAAAGAATTCTAATGTTCTAGAAACCTTTTCAGGAGTTACTAGACATTTTTATAGCATCTCTAATTTTGCAAAGTATTTTTTTCCAGCAAACTCTGTGAATACAAATATTGTTATTGCAATTTTACAGATGAAAAAGTTGAATCTCATAAAGGATGATTTTTCTAGGGTTATGGGGTAATAAATGTTGGTAAAAGATGTTACATGATATAGAATCATAAATCTTTAGCTAAAAGGAGTCTGAGTCTCAGAAGCTGCCTGGTCTAACTTTATTTTTACAGATGAATAAATTGAGATCCAGGGAAGTTACATGATTTGCCCAATATCCTCTGACTTCTGTCATTGTACCATATCTACCATGGTACCTAAAGAACACAGATCTAGGTCGATTATATTGCCAAGATCATTTTTTACATTCAATAATGCAGATTTTCTCCTGGGAAGCAATGCTGCTTCTGTCATCCCTGAGGAGGGATGGATGTCTTTCATCACCCTCATGTTTAAGAAAATATTAATCAGTTAATATTTACAAACTACCACAAAAGTTAGTCATATGACTTTCAATGGATTCAAATTGGGTTATATTATTTTGAAACCTGACTAGCATTAGATTCTAAAATACTTGCCATTAGATTTGCCAACCCATAATAGATTCATAAAACTATATTTGGCACATAGAAGTCATGAATGTCAGAATTTGAGGAGATCTTAGTCATCTAGTTGAATCCACTCATTTTACAGATGAAGAAACTGGAATCCAGAGAGGTGACTTTGCCTATCATCATGCTAGTTAATGGAACTAGAACACAGATCTCCTAATTCCTAGTTCAATCCTTTTTCTTTTGTGCTAGAATCTCAGGCTTACAAAGGACCATCAAAACCATCATGTTCAATCGATAGCTAATCAGCAATTCCCTCTATAATATTCCTTCAAGTGGTTATTTAGCATTCTAATTCACAGTCAGCTAGTAAGTGTGTAAAGGCCAAATTTGAACTCAGGAGGGAATTATCTGACTCGGGTTCTCATGCTCTTTCTATTGTGCCACCTGGCTGCCCCAAAGAGCTATGTCTTGCCACTGGACCTAGATGGCTCTGGAGAATAGAATGAAGCTCTTGATTTTGAACAGCCCTGCTTCATTTAAATCCAATTCATTTGCAAGTCAATATCTTCCTGATGTCATTGGTCCTCTTTGAGAACAAAACCCAATAATTTAGCATTCACTTAAAGGAGGAGCCATTACCCAAAGATTTTTTTTTTAACCCATTTGACTTTTAGATACTTCTAACAGCTAGATGATTTTCCTTACATGGAACTAAAATTTGCCTCAGCAAACTTCATCAACTGATTCCAGTTGACCCCAGTTAGGACCAAGTAGAATAAATCTATCCTTGTTCCATGTGGCAGTCCTCTGTAAAGAGAACTATCATAGCTGTACCCCAATTTTCTCTAACTTAAACAACATCCACATTTCCTTCAGATGATCTTGTTAAAGTTTTTTTCACCATCCTGGTTATCTATTGCCTCTGTCAGGTGGGACCTGACACTAAATTCTGCACCTTCTACATTGGGAAAATAATTCAAATGCTGATAATCTCTTCTCTGTCACCCAAATCAATACACATGCTTCTTTGCTTTCAAGCATAGTTAACCTAACTAATAACTAGAAATCTACTCTATTTTCTCCCCTTGCCCTGCCAAAACTCATATTTTTAAGGTGACAAAATCATAAAATCAGTCAGGGAAAAAAAAAGCTCTTATGTTATTTTCAGTGGTTCCTGCCCCTTCACTGCTGGAACAGAATGGTGACTTGGCCACTTACACAGAAAGAAAGAGCTCTGGTGGCCATTCACAAAACTATGGATTTCCTGGGGTTTTAATATTGCGCCCGTTGTGGAAGGGTTCCTCGATTAAGTGCTTCTGTAAAGGTGAGTAGAATGATGGTCTTCAGCTGCAAAGCTGAACCTAAAAGGAAAGAAAAAGAGGAAAGAGACAGCAATAGAAGAAAGAAGGAGAAGAGGTAGAAGCTGGGCAGAGAAAAATACTAAATAACTGCATTGCAAATCTCAAAGAAGCTACTTCTGTCTCCTTTCTGAGGAGGTAGGGAAGAGTTATAGAATGATCAAGACAGGGCTGGGAGAGGAGACGGGGGTCTCTCTTTACAACCTGTTTTGTCATCAGAGAACATCAGACCTGAAAGAGACACTAAGAACCACCTATTTCAGCCTCCTTGTTTATAGAAGCAGCTGGGGCCCTAATGTTAGCAAAGTAGCAGAATGTCTAAGGGCCGATTTCAGGACAGCAAAATAACTCTATGACCATGATGGGACTGGTGATCTAAAGAAACACAGAATTCCTCCCCTCCCCCCCCAAAAAGCTTCTCTTTGTCCTCAAGAAAGTATAGAGAAGTTCCAAAAAGTCAGCTTTACCTTTAGGAATCCCATTGTTAAATTAAGCTGTGGGTAAAATCTTATGACAGTGAATCCCATCTTGTTATAATGGAATTTTAGAATGTGAAATCACACTCCTTGAAATATGTGGGTCACTAAATCTTTGGGGAAAAAAAAAAAACTCTTTTGTCCCTTGGAGATCGTTGTTGTTTACTGATAGCATTTCCTTTTAATTAATACTATTCTAAGGACAGGACTTACATAAAGAGATTTTTATTTCAGTTTCCAACAGATAGCTTATAGGAACAATGCTTTGTTGCTCTCATTAACAATAATGTACCCTATAAAACAATTTTTTCCTGGCCCCAGTCCATGTAGCATTCATACTCTATAAAAGACAGAATTGTAGATCATAACTTTAAAGTTAGAAGAGATGGTCGATGTTATTTAATCCAAATCCTTATATTACAGAATCAGAAAACTAAGGCCTAGAGAAATTAAGAATCTTGTTCAAAGTCCCAGAGTCATAGAAAGCTTTGCAATTAGGTCCTTTGACTCCAAATCCAGCACTCTTTCATGCCTTTTGCACTATCAGTATCTAAAAGAGAGAGAAAAGATGAGCTTGATAACTAGTTCTTTAAGTTGGATTTTTTTTGGGGGGGGGGGCAGAATTCATCTTTAAACAGAAATTCTTTTAACTTTTTTTGACCTCATTAGCCCCTAAAAACATCCAAGTCACCCACTAAAACAAAATATAATACACACTCAAAACACAAAATAATCAAGTTAAAAAAGGAAAATGGTTAAGAGTAATGAATGTGGGGCAGCTATGTGGTACAATGGACAGAGCACTAGCCCTGAAGTCAGGAGGATCTGAGTTCAAATGTGATCTCAGACACTTAACATTGCCTGGCTATGTGATCCTAGGCAAGTCACTTAACCCCAGTTGCCTCAGCAAAAAAAGAAAAAAAGAGTGATGAATGTATGACCCCTTTCTTTCCCTTACTAGCTCCAAAGTTGGTTCTTTTTAGTTAGTCATTTCCTAGCAGAGAGGAATAATTTGGTTTTCTTTCATTAGAGGACTATAAATTTAAACTTGTAAAGGATGCTATCTCCCACTTTGAAGATTAGGAAACTGAGGGCTAAAAGTGGCTCAGTGATTTGTTAAATTATCATATAGAAACTGAGTCACAGAACTAGGACTAAACTTTAACTATATTTACTGTAATAGGATAACTTATTCTTTTTTTTTTTTTGATTTGCTAATAAGTAGACTTTTCATAGTTGAATAATTTTCTTTGCTTGTTTTATTTTATTCTGAATATAACAAAATGAGTATTTTCATATACATTGTAGAAAAGAGGATAAAACATAAATTGCAATTGTGTACAATTTGCTTTTCTTTTAAAATATATAATAAATTCAACATGTACTTTTCAAAGATCTTTAATTGTTTCTGGCCTTCTGTTCAGTCTCTTCTACATATACTTAAAAATACTTTAACTGTTTTTTGTTGTTGTTGTTGTTGTTGTTGTTGTGGGGAAGATATCCTATCCCAATCCTTTACCATTCTTAAATTGAAAAAAAAAAACATATAGAAAAGCCTTGTAATATATATGCATAGCTAAGCCAAATAAATCCCCATATTAGCTATGTCCAAAAATACATCAGAGGACCATCACTTTTTTGACAGGAAGTAGAGAGCATATTTTATTATCAGTTCTTTGAAATCATGATTGCAAATTGAATTGATCAGAATTCTTAAGTCTTTCAAGGTTGTTTCTCTTTACAATGTTGTTTATTGAAGAAGTCCTTCTAGTTCATATAGGTCTTCCTTATATTTTTAAAAACTTTCCTTTTCATGTTATAATGCAATATTCTATTACCTATTTATTACCTCATTTGATGATCTCATCAGCTCCCATCTCTCTGCTGATGATTCTTAAATCTACCCATCCTGCCTCAGTCTCTCTGTTACCCTCCAGTGTTAAATCTCCAGCCATCTTTCAGACATCTTGAACTAGATTTCCAGTATGCTTCTTAATCTAAACATGTCTAAAACAAAATTCATTTTCTTTTTTCCCTAAACCTATCCTCTTTTCCTAACATAATTCTCTATTTTGCAGAGGGTTACACCATCCTCCTAATCCTACAAGCTAGCAACTCAGGAGTTATTCTCAATACACACACCACCACCACCCAATCCACTATCCAATCTTTTGCTCAAATCTTGATTCCATCTTTGCGACAGCTTTTGAATATGCCCTCCTTTCTCCTCTGACATTGCTACCACTTTGATGCAGGCCCTTCATCACTTCAGATTCTGATTATTGTGAGAGCCTGCTGATGGATTTGCTTGCTTCAAAACTCTCCCTACGCTACTATATCCTCCATTCAGCCATTAAAATGCTTTTCCTAAAGAGCAGGTTCAATCATGTCATATATATATATATACACATACACGGAGAGAGGGAAAGGGACAGAAGGTCAGAGAGAAAGAGAGAGAGAGAGGGACAGCGAGAGTGACAGAGACAGACACACAGAGAGAGACAGAGAAACAGAAAGAGACAGAGAGAAAAAGACAAAGACAGAAAGAGACAGAGTAAATTCTAATGAGCCCTTTGTCACCTCCAGGATCAAATTCAAAATCTTCTGTTTGACATTCAAAACTCTTCATATCTTTCCAGCCTTCTTACACCTTACTTCCTGACAGGTACTCTTCAATCCAGGGGTACTGGTATTCTGACTATTCCATGAATAAGACTATTCCATATCTTGACTCCATCAATAATTTTTATCTGGATGTCTTCCATGCCTGGCATACTTTTCAGTTCTATCTACTGCCTTCTCTGATTCCTTAAATTTCAACTAAAATTCCATCTTTTACAGGAACTCTTTCCCAACTCCTCTTAATTCCAATGCTTTCTCTCCATTAATTATTGCCTATTTATCCTGTATATAACTTGTTTGTAATTTATACTGTGAGCTGAGCTCTTTGAGAGCAGGGACTATCTTTTGCCCTTTTTGTGTCCTTAGTAGGTGCCTGTCACATAGTAGGTACTTAATTTTATTGATTGATGGGTTATATTGATTTATCATAATTTGTTCAATTATTCCCCAACTGAAGGGTTTTTCCCCTTCATTTTTAGTACTTTTCTATAACAAAAAGAGCTACTATATTCTTGAATATATGTCTTTTTCTTCTTTGATCCCTATGAGCTAAGTGTTATCACTTATCAAAAGATAAGCATAGTTGAGTAACTTTGGGGGTATAACTCTGAATTATTTTTTACAATGATTGGACTTAATTTACAATTCTAACACTGTGTTGTGCCCATTTTCCCACAGATCCCTCCAATTAATGCATTTTCCTGCTATGAAATGAAACCTGAAACTTGCATCTCTCTGTCAACGATTTAGGGTGGTTTTAAGATACTGAGTTGTTGTTGTTGTTGTTGTTTTAATAACTTGGACTTCTTGGACTTCTTCCTTTGAAAACTGGCAAGATTTTAATAATTTGAAGAGGAAAAAAATGATACAATTTTCTATTCCTTTCAGGGAAGGTGAAGATAGTATCTCAAACTACAGTTGACCACTTTGTAAATAGAAAGCTGAGCAATTGTAAGATTGGAAGAGGAAGATCGTATGAAAGGGTAAAGTTGAGTAAAAAGTCTTTGACAAACATTAGAATCTAAGTATGTTAGAGCTAGAAGGGATCTGAGTCCTCTAAGTCACCTGCCTCCTTTTACAGGATAAGCTGGAGTGGGTCACTGTATCTCCCTCTGTCTCAGTTCACTCCTCCACAAGATGAGGAGGTGGCTCTGTCAGAGTTCACTGACTTCTAATCTTACTATTCTTTTCACCAATACACCTTTCATGGGCTTTACTTGATATTCTCTCTCAGTCCCAGAAAAAAAAAGAAAAGAAAAAAGGAGAAAATGATAATTTAAAGGGAAGGAAAAGAAATTTGGAAAAAACCAAGGACAGTCTAAAACAAAAAATAAACTCCTTGCTTGAATCCCAAGAATATTCAAATCCTTGAAAGATCACGAAATCATGGTTTTGCAGACCTATTTTATTTCTCAGATCTTCTTTGCTGTCACTTTTGGCCCAAATCCCTAAATAAGAAGTCCACTTTTTTCTAAGCCAGTCTGGCTTCTTCTGTTGCTTAAAAGAAAAAAGAAGTAGAGCAATGCAGGTAAGCTGAGGCTGCTGGGATGGATCTGCCCAGTATGTAAATAGAACTATTCTATTCCATATGACTTAAGGATATTTATAGAAAACACAAGCTCTCAAGAGAATACCTGGGCTGCACACCAAACCACCTTTGCCAAGCACTGTTTTTGCAAAGATATTGACAGGTCAAATCAAACTCTCCTCCAAAAAAAAAAAAAGTTTTGACAGCTGAAGGCCAATTGACCATTTCCTGTTAGAATAAAAATGGAAATAATCCAACCTGGTGATTTGTTGCTGAATTATAAAAAGTCTTCAAAACTTTTTTTTTTATTTTTGGAAAGTTAAAATTTCATATTATGCAGTTTCAAGGGACAGTAGTGCTCAGTCATTAACTTAATAAATCAAACCTTCCCCCTATCTTTTTCCACCTCCATGGAGCATTCCTTGAACATTCCCAGCCTAGAAATGATCTTGTTCTTCTCTGAATTTTGAAAATGATATATAATGTAAAAGGCATTTTAGAAAGAACTTAGTTCAATTTCCTCATTTACAAATGAGGAAACTGAAGCCCAGTTTTATGGTCTGAGATGGGACTAGAAGCCTGTCTTTCAACTCTCAGTCTCATGTTCCTTGGATTATACTACACTGTGTCACTCATTTGATATTAATCATATATTGTTTTGGTGACATCTCTTATTTGTTAATATTTTTGTTAACTAATTTTTTTGGTATTTTTATCTTTATAACTAAACTGTAAGTTTCTTGAGGGAAAGTTATTCCCATGTCTTAGCTAACATAGCACCTATTTCTATTTAATTTGTATATTTTTACTTATCCTTAAGTGACTACAGATTATTTTCCCCCATAAAGACCCTGCTTTGAGGGCAGGGACTATTTATTTTGTTGGGATGAGAAAATTGATGCTATCCAAAATCCAAAGTGCTTTTCCCAAAGTAGGCACCTTCTGTGTAAACCAATAAGGTTTAATTTGTCATCTTTATCATGGGTTTATCTAGGGTCACAGAGGTAGTATATACCAGAAACAGAATCTGAATCCCGCTCTTCTGACTCCAGGGTCCATCATAGATCCTATCCTAGTGCTAGACGAGCCCTGAAAGGTCATCTCGTTCAGTCCCATCATTTTACAGTGAAGAAAATGAGATACAGAGAGAGAAAGTGATTTTTTTCCCCTAAGCTCACATATGATAAAGGACAGGGCTGAGATTTGAAATCAGATCTAGTGACCTCAAATTCAGTACAGGCTGCCAAGTGCAATACTATTTCCACTGCATCAGACTTCCTCTCCCTGGAAAATAAAGTTTCATGCTGAAAATTTTTTTTTTTTTTAAAGACAGGAAATCCCCCCTTACAATTTTGTACAAAGTCCTATATAATAATGTAGAGAATGATACACAAATATTCAAATGTCTCTGGGGAACTCCCTGAGATGTAATTACACATATAATTAGTCTGTGACTTACTAAATAATTACTAGAGAGTTACCTAAAGAATACCATAGGTTGATTTGCCCAGGATCACTTAGCTGGTAAATGTCAAAGGCAAGATTTGAAGCCAAGTTTTCATGATTCCAAGGCCAGTAGCCTACCTACTATACCCCTGATGCTGCTTCCTCATGATACTGGAGGCAAAAGAAAAGATTCTTGCATGAAATTCCAGAGCTATGCTGGGCAACTGGATTACTAAGTAGAGAACAGAGCAAGATGGGGCGCTGGAAATGAATGGAAGACTAATTCAACTGGGACATTAGTTTGCCATGTTCAAGTTAGGTAGAACTGCTGTTTGACTTTAGACCTTTACTTGCCATTATAGACTTTCAGAAGTTTAACTTCTTTATTTTGCAGATAAGGAAACCGAGCTCCAGAGAAGTGCCTTCATACTCAAGAATATAGGCAGAAAGGAAGGAAGATGAAATTTAAACTCAAGTCCTCCAGCTCCAAATCTTACTCTACTTTTCCACTTAAGATTCTCAATATGCCTTGTCCTCCATGGTTGTAGTACCAATTGTACCAATTTAGTCATTCCCCAAGAGAGACCTACTATCTGTTTCTCCTTCTTTTGCTCTTTTTTCAAACCATCTGAACAGTTAATGGCTATAAAGCAGCCAATGCCCCCCAGAGAAAAAGGATACTAGGTATACCTGGAGTAGCAGGAAAGTCCGATGCTCAATATGGTATTCAGCACAGCCAGGGACACAAAGTAGTGATGGAAGGTGGTACGAACCAACGTGGCAGGGAATGTGTATGCAGAGTAGGCTATGGCAGAACCTGTTGATGTAAGTGGTAAGTAGTTGGATGAGTCCAGTGAAGGAGTTATTTTTGGAAAGGGAAAAATTCATATTATGCAATTTCATAGGAAAGTAGCACTCTCTCACTAACTTAATGAATCAATTCTTCTTTCCACCTCCATGAAACAGTGCTTGACATCCCTCTAGCCTACAGTGATGTTTCAATTCTCTGAATTCTAAGAATGATATAGACTGTTAAAGGGATCTTAGATCTTGGATTGGTGGGATCTGATTCCCTACGATTTTTGTATAGAGGATATAGAATTCAATACCACTTGAACATGTCCTAGTTATTCCGACCACTTGTACCTTTTCCACATATTCTTCAGTCTCCTAAAGTGTCTTTCCCCCACTCTTTCACGTCCTAGAAAACCCATCTGTACTATTCCTAAGTTACTTTTCACACAATGCCTCGTATTGCTAATTTTTCCATATACAGTAACTTTCTACCAATCCCTTGCCTCCAACCTCATTCCCGCTTAACCAAAGATTCCTTGAGGGTAATGATCTTTTCATGTGCTTCTTTAAACTCCTCATAACACATAGCAGCATACTGCCTTAAACACAGTAGTTGCTCAATACATTTTAGTTTAATATATATCTTTCCCCTGAAACTTAGAGGACTACTTTAAGCCACAAGGAACTCTTCTTCCTAATTCACAAAGATGAATCTTCCTGATTTCAAGCCCAGGTGTATCTATTGCATCATCTATTTGTTGATAAACTGAATTACAACATTATAAAGACCCATGGGATAATAGATTTGATTTAGGAAGTATCTCCAAAATCAGCTCGTCCAAGGTTCTTAAGTTGAGGTCTATGAACCTGTTTTTAAAAAATATTCTGATAATTGTATTTTAACATACTTCATTTCTTTGTAATCCTATATATTTTATTTGATGCATCATGATAACAGGAACTTCTACTATGATTTATCAGGCTGCCAAAGAAACCTATGACACAAAAAAGCTCATAATTCCTGGTTCTTGTTTGACTGTTGATGCAACAGAGGCATAAGAGTGATATATACACACAAGGTAATGCAGATAGTACCAAATCAGGATTTGAACCCAAATCAAATCCAGTACACTCTTTATATACTATCTGAATGTATGAAGGTTAGCTTTAGGGCAGGAACTTTTAAAAGGTGTGCAGAGGTTGTTACATACACCTGGCAAAGAACTTTGTGTATTCTCATTTACTGAAACTTTTATTTCACTTTTTTTACTTTATTTACTTTTACTTTACTATTCATTTACTTATGATTAATCTCTTTCTAATATGCTACATCCTATTTATGGTAACTTGGGGAACTTAAATAATAGGATTTTGCCAGCTTTGCTTCTTAGATACAGATTAAAAAAAAAAAAAAACCTTTAATCCAGATTCTGTCCTGTATAACACTGGTATCAAACTCCAATAAAAACCCAATAAAAAACCCACACACAAACATCATCTGTATTATATTGCATTTTTATTTATTTTGTTAAATATTTTCCAAAAACATTTTAATCTGGTTTGGGCCTTACTTGGGGGTGTTGAGGGTAGCATTCTGTTCAACACTTCTGTTGTATAGGTCAGTTTGACTACTCTGAGCCAGCTTGGGCTAAGATCCAAGTTATTTTTTGAAGGACTTTCAGTTCCTTAAAATCCCATGTCATGGAGCTGAAAGGTTAACAGCTTTAGAATTAGAAAGGACTTTGGGGGTCATTTAAGTACAACCCTCTTTTTTTTTTTTTAACAATTGAAGAAATTAAGGTCCAGAGAAGGTAAATAAATTTTTCCCAAGCTCACATAGGTAGTGAGGACCCTTAGGAAAGTTTTAGACCCTTTGAGCAACTTAGGCTTCCTTGCTTGCTAATGGGGACAACAGAAAAGTTGAAACAACTAATTACTTAAGTTAGAGCTAAAAGGGCACTTGGAGATCATCTAGTCCAATCCAACCCCATGCTTTACAGAGAAGGAAACTGAGACTCCAAGAGGTCAAGTGATTTGCCTAAGATGACACTATGGTAGTGAGAAGCAAAACTAGGATTACAGACCCAAGTCTTCTCACTTGTCATTACACCAAGCTGTGGAATGACCACAGACCCCTTGCTTCCACACATGGTGCCCTCTCCAAAACCCTCATGAAATTTCATCCTATCATTCCCTATTCTATGGAAGAACATTAAGTTCTCCTCCCATTTAGGTGCTATTAGTAGATTTTCAGGGCTACATTCATTCATTCAACACATCTTTTATCAAGCAATTGCAATATGTCATTAATGAAATAAAATGGGAGGTTCAATATTTGCTGCTTTAAACCTTGCAAAATGCTTTCCCCAGAAATAACTCTCACCAGGTAGGTAATGTATGATCTCTCAATTTTATAGAAGAGGAAGCTGGAATCAGGGATGTGAAATCTTGGAACTAGGTTTTCTTATTCCCACTCCAGTGCTTTTTTCACAGTCCTTGCCCTTACAGTCTCCAATAGGGATGATAATGATCATATGTGTTTGGTATGACACCAATAAACATAATGCTAAATAATACAAGTATGCAAGTTAGTTATCCAGACTGCACCATAAAAAAAAAAAAAAAGAAATATAAAGGAAAGACAACACAGGACCAAGAATCAAAAAGGTTCCAAATTCTAGACCTGGCAACTCTAGGAGAGGCAAAATAATAGTGGCAACAATGACAATGATGATAATAATGTCAGTATCACTGAGGATGATGATGATGATGATGATGATAACTGGCAATATATACTGATAATTTTGCTAATCAAACAACTGATATTTATATGCATTTTAAAGTTTGCCAAATACTTTATATACATTATCTCAGTGGAATCTCACAACTCTGTGAGAGAGATGCTACAGGTATTAACTATTTTACAGATGAGGAAACTAAGGCAGCTCTAAACTGTATGAACTCTGCCAGCACCCAAGATGTGTGACTTTTCTACTAGCTATTTCACCCCTTTGTGGGACTCTCCAAGGTTCCTCATGTATCACATAGAAAAGTCTTGTGGTGAGGACCTGATAATATACTGAAAGCACTTTGTAACATATAATGGATTTAAAGGCACTTTGCAAAGGATAAATAAAGAATTAATGCAAATGTAAGGGGTTATTATTCCCATCTTTGCCATAGCATGGGTGGAGGGAAAACATTATCATGCCCTTATTCTAAGAGAAGAGACTAAGAGAAGTTGAAGAACTTTGTTCATCACAGGACAGGAGGGAAACCAGGAATGGAAGGGAGGGCCCACTTACCCAAGCTGAAGAGATTGACTGCACCATAATCCAGGAAGTAACATATGTGTCTGGCATTCTTGGACATGGAGCTGAAGGTGTGGGCACAGCTGGAGGCAAAAGGGTATATGAAGCTGGTACTTAGGTAGACAAGCAGAGGCCAGGAGTAGCTGTCATTCCAGAAATCAACCATGTACAGGGTATCCATAAACCTCCACATGAAGTACCTGAAACACACGCAGTGTTCCTCCATGTTAAGCCAAGATGATGCAAGGCCACCTTTCCAATTACCTTTTCTATGGTTAGGACAAAAGGTGATTTTTTTCAATTTTTTTTTTTTCCCTTTTGTAATTTCCACTGACGACTATACAAAGTACCTCACCGGAAATAGAAAAGTGCTTGGAAAAGAAGTCAGAAATAGAAGCAGTTTTTAGAATTTAAAATACCTCTGATATACAAAGATAATATGGACAGATGCATACATATATCACCTTATACCTGTTTGACCTTGGACAAAGCTTTGGAGAACCTTTCTAATGTTCATTTTTCTCATCAATAATAATAATAACGAGTTAAAGAAGGAAAATGGTTAAACTGGATAATTAGACTAATTAGAAGTCCCTTCTAATTCTAAATCAATAATTATTGGATCCTAGGATCCAAGAATGGCAAGACACTCTAATGATACCAATCAGCTTAACCCTTTTAGCTATTTCCTTATCGATGAAGTAAAGAATTTAGATTAGAGGATTCTTAAGAGCCCTTCTAGTTCAAGAATTCTTCTATCCCCTATTTATAGAGACCTCCTTAAAACATTCTCCAGAAGTTGTCTCCCCTTTAAAATCTCTAGGGAAAGAAAGATAATTAACAGGCCCTTTTGGAAATGATGTTTTCTAGGGTTTTATAGTTCTAGGAAATCTACCACATTTCCTAACCCAAATGTTTTTGTTTGTACTTTTAAGCCTGTTTTTACCTTGAGCCATACTTTGAGACTTTCATAGAGATAATATTTTAGATTTAGAAGAAGTCTTAATGGCTGTTAAATTCAAATCATCCCTGAAATCAGAATTCCCAATCAAGCACGTGGTTATCCAGCTTTGCTTGATGAGCTCCAAAGCTCACCATTCAGCATTCCAGAACTGAGAAGCCCCATTCTTCTTTGGGATAGTTCTAAATTTTAGAAAGTTGGAGTTGTTTTTTGTTTTTTCCCCCTCTTCCAACATCTTCCACTTAATTCTGCCCTCTAAGGCTCAACAGAATGAAGCTAATCCCTCTTTAAGAAGAACAGTCCTTCAGACTCTCCTTTCTCCCCTTAAATCTTCTCTGCTTCATATCCTTCTCCTTTCCTCTTAATAATGCAGCCTTAATTCATGATAAAACTTATAGTTCATTCTCAGGATCATTTCCTCTATCTCTGGTCTGCTCTTTGTAAAATCAGATATATGTCTTTGTAAGATGCTTGGCAATTAGCCCAATGAACTACCCTATAGAAATTCCTCAAGTTTATATTTATTCACTTCTCCATTTTAAACGTGAGTTCTCTAAATTGGGGAAGCACATGATTATACCCACCACTGACAAGTTTATTGATCACTGTGACTCAATTCCACCCCCTTATTCAAAAGACAAATCCTTTAATCAATGCAAACACAGATAAGTAGAATAGTAAATAGTGTGAGTCATGAAAATTATGGATCCAGATCTTTTCTAGCAGATCAGACTTCATTGCCTCATCTGTACAATGGGTATGTTAAAAGCCCCTACCCCATGGTGGAATATTGTATGGATTAAAATGAGATAATACATTTAAAGTGCTATATAGACCTTTAAACTTCCACCCACATGTTAGCTATTAATGCTAGCTCCTATTATAAAAGGAAAAGATTATCTAACCCAATTCCTTCATTTTAAAGAAGAGAAAACTGAGACCCAGAAAGGGGAAGTGAGTTAATGTTACACAGATAGTTAGCAGCACATTCTATACTATTAACCAAGATCATCCTGACTAGTTCTCATGCTCTTTCTAGAATTTTCTACTGTCTCTTCTGAAGGTAAATAAAGGAGAAATTTCTCTTTTCCAAACTCTTGTCCCTGGATCTTTGAGCCTTCCCGCCTCTGTGTCTTCTCTGGCAATACTTCTTGCCTTCATCCTGCTCCTTGCTATCCACCTATAGACTGGTACAAATGTATAATTGAGCTTCTTGACAGATCAAATTCTTTGATACACATTATGTATAGCAGAGCATTTAGCCCAGTGCATTATATATAGTATAGATTTAATACATATTTGTTGAACTGAACTACTGATTTTTTCATTAGGTTTGATTCATAAACATCAATTAACTTGGTTCAGGGTTAGAATATTTAAAAGCTCCTTCCAGGTGATCCCTGTTGTCATCTCCTAATCCATTCTACCAACATGGGGATTATTTTATTTTTTATTAGCAATTCTCTACTCCTATATCCCCCCAGATCTAAGCTGGGCTTTTTCAGCCCTTGTGTTCCTAGAGAAAGCAAAACATTTTCTAGCTGGCCACCAGGCTCATAAGCTCACAAATCCAGAGTTGCGAGGAACTTTAGGGATCATCTAGTCCTATCTCCCATTTTATAGATGAGGAAACTGGGGGTGGGGTAAGAGAGTTGAACTATCTTGCCCAAAGTTCAACATAGAAAATAAAAAAATAGAAAAGAGATTTGAACCTACATTCTCAGAATTCAAGTTCAGTATTCTTTCCACTATATAATAAAACACACAGAAGTAACATTTCAAACTTTATCCCCCCAAAAAACACTTTTCTTGCAACATTCCAATAAGGTAGATAACAAGAGTTTTATTGTTGCCATTTTTAGATACAGAAATCGAGACTCAAAGATATCAAAGGAACATATTTTTTACAAATTGAGGAAACTGAGTCCCAGGGAGATGAAGTGACTAATTTTCCCAAGGTCATGCAAGTAAACAATAAGGAATAGTGCCATCTGATTCCAAATTCCCTGCTTTTCCTACAATATCTCTCGACTCAACTAGGCCAGTGTCTCCTCAGGTTTAGCTCAGAGGTAGTCTCTGATAAGCATTTCTCCTCTGTATTTAGATCTTGTCTTTCCTAATTTCCAAGCATTTCTTAGGTGCTATTATCATTTGAGTCCATCTCTGTTCTTTTCTGAATTGCAAGTATTCTGAAGGAAAGAACCCCAGGCTGAGAATCACGCGGAGAATACCTTATCCTTTAGCCCCGAGTCTGCAATTAATTAGTCAATTATATAACTTTAAGCAGTACACTTCTTTAAGATTGTTTCCTCACCTATAAAATGAGGTGACGGGAGTGATTCCCTGGGCTCTTATCCAGCTCTAAATTTTAGGAATCTCAAGTTCTACTACTATCTGTTGCTGCTAATGCTGTTTCCACCCTTCATAATCGACGTTGGGCAAAAACCAAAAGAGCAAAACCCCTATAAATTCCAAAGATTTGTCTTTGGCACTTACTCTCCTGCTTTCTGACACAAACTCTCTCATATACTTATATCCTGTGTTCCACTGATAAACAGGCTTTGCTTGGAGTTGGTAGTTATTAGCCTCACTAAAGTGTCAGTTATTTAATACATACCGATTCTCCATAAATTATCTGTTCTGTAAGAGGGAACTCTTGCTGCCTAAAAACTATCCAAGACCCAGAGGAATGAATATCTCTGTTGTTCAGCATTCAAATCATATGTAAACCACTACCTAAGGTAAGGCTGACACTGCCTTCTACTGGCAAACAATAACAAAAAAGTTCTTCTTCTCCCATCTCCCACCCCCACTCCCCATCATCTTGAATTAATTTCTGCTTTTAAAGAGCTGAGGATAAGAGGCTGGAAAATACCAGGAGGGGAGCAAGTGTGTCCAGATGTTGAGGGTTTCATTGGTCATTTGGAAAAGGCTGAGGACGCAGGCAGTGGCGGAACTCTGAGGATGCCGATAGCCAAAAATTATGCCCCGTTCATGGAACACCTGCAGAGAGAGGAAAAGAATAATATTTCATTCTGTTTACTTACTGTTGGAAGTCCCAGGATGCCTTAAAAACTTGGGGCACATATTGAAACCAGGAAATTATTTTGTTCTAAGCTGTGATATGTGTAGGAAAACTTCTTCCCAATCCCTGAACCCACAAAACCATTATCCTCTTCCCTCTCTCCTTCCCTTCCTTCCCTCCCATTCCAAGAAACCTTCCCAATCTTGATGGAAAAGTGGCAAGTCTGCCCTAACTTTGCAAATAACCTACAATGAAGTTACCCTTTTTATGTACATAGCACAAACACTTTTGACTTTCTGTCCAAGTTTGTGTCCTTAATGCTGTTATGCAGTCACCCTCATGGCCCCATTTGCCTTCATAAGTATTTGTGTCTTGGTATATAAGCCCCAGATGGCATGGGCTATGGGAGATTCTATCTAGGTAGTAAGTTTTTCAGTTCAGTAATAAACATAGCAGGGCACTTCACAAAGGCCTTTTGATGATGGTAATAGTGATGAATGGATGATGGAGGTGATAGTGATGATGATCAACATGTTGGAAACCAAGCACTTCAAGACAGGCTCAATCCTAGTCACTATCTTCAATTAATTCAGCTTCAACCCTTGCTTAAAAAGATAAATCAGCTCTTTCAACATAATTGAGACAATTTTCCAAGAGTTGTAGGGCAAACAGAGTGGAAATAAATAGATAAACTCTAGAAGTATTTAGATTTTATCTGAACTCAGATTAAGACCAAGGAAGAATTAGAACCAATTAAAATGTCTGCTTAGTTCAGCCTTCTGTTTGGAAATTATTTTGATGTTCTCATGCAAGAGCTTTAGAAAAAAATTAAGAAACTTAGAATTACTTTATTAGAAGGCCCTCAAAGGTCATTTAGCCCAACATGCCTAAAACATGAAACTCCTTCATCACATTCAAAATAAGTAGTTTAGTGACAGAAAACTGACTCTTGCTTCCAACTTCTTCTAACTTTAGAGATTTCTAAGAAGTTTTTCCTTATTTAGAACTAAAATCTACCTATGTATAACTTAGTTCTCTTCTATAAAGCTACAAGAAAAAAATCTAGTTTTTTCATGACAGTTACTTGAGAACATTTTTTCTATCCCAGGCTAATATCTCCAATTCCTCCAACCAAGTATCATGCTCCATGATTCTGGGAGTCTCACTGCCCTGGATGCATTCCAAGTTATCCATTTTCCTCTTAAAATATGGCTAACACCTTCCAAGCAGATTAGCAAAGATGACAAAAATGGGAAATAGAAATCATTGGAAGAGTTGTAGAAAGATAGTCACACTTTTGGTGGATCTGTGAATTGATCGGATCATTCTAAAATGCAATTTGGAACTATTATCTCCAAAGTCACTAAATTTTGTATCCTTTGACCCAGCAATTATTTGGTTATGTACACTATGTAAATTATTTGACATGTACATCAAGAATGACAAAAACAGAAAGAAAGGACTCAAATATATATAAGAATATTTGTAGCAGGACTAAAATGTTCAGCAAAGAACTGGAAACAAAACAGGAACCTGCCAATTGGGAAATGGCTGAATATGGATGTAATAGAGTTTTATTGTGCTCTAGGAAATAATTATGATGTATCAAAGAAGTATGGAAATACCTATATGAATGTGTACAGAGTGAAATAAGCAGAACTAGGAAAACAATTCACTCAATAAAATAAAAACAACTTTGAAAGACTATGAACTCTAATCAAAGAGGCAAAAAAAATGACATAAAAAAGATATCATGAAATACACTTTCTGGAGATGATGGACTAGATATAAAGAATTAGACACATATACTCAGACATGTCCAATATGTTGATTTGTTTTGTATGACTATAGCTATTCACTACAAGTCTTTTATTTTGGGCACTGAGGGAAGGGGGAAGATAAAGTAGTTACAGACATGGAAAAAAGCATGAATCAAACATTTTTGATATATGCAGAAGGAAAAAAGTATAGAGGGTAACACAAATAGAATAATTTTGTCATACTTTGTTAAATTTCATATGTTTTACATATATGTATATTTAAACATAAAACTGTTTAACAGTTCATAGTTTCATATACAATCCCTTTTCTTGGTTTTTTTTTTTTTTTTTTTTTTTTTGGTATCTTGAAATGCTTATGTTTGTTAATGGTTATTAAGTTCACAGAAAAAGAAAAAGATTTTAATGTGATACCCAGATCTGAACACTGTTCCAAATGTAGTCTGACTAGTGCAGTGACCATTATCTCCTTGAAAAGGTTCACTTCTGGTGGAAACTACTTTAACAAAGATAATAAAAGCAGAAAATCACAATTGTTGGAGGGTGTAAGAGGTTAGACATAGTAAAACACTGTTTGTGGATCTGTTCTAGAATAATTGTAGTTAACAAGCCATTAAACTGCCTATACCCTCTGACCCAGTATGTTATTAGCCATTTATAAAGGAGAGAAATATCTATGAAATTATTTATAGAACTCATAAACCTAATTTTCCCTCAAGACAAGAATAATAGTCCCTTACATTTGCATAGTAATTTATGTTTATTAAAATGCTTTTACATCTATCATCTCAATTTATCCTCATGATAAATTTGTGAAAAAGGCAGGATAGAGTTTACCATCCTCATTTGGCAGATAAGTAAACAAGCCCAGAAAAGTCAAATAACAACCCCAAGACTGAATACATGGAATCAGATTCTAAGTCTCGGGATGGAGAGAAGAGAGGACAAGAAAGGGAGAAGCTACATCCCTGATCTCATAAGACTTCCTTACATTCTCTTGCCCAGAAATTCAACAAGAAGAAGCACTTATTATACATCTGCTAAATGCCAGGTTCTGTGCTAGGTTGTTTGAGACACAAAGTCAAATGAAAATAGCTTTTGTCCTCCAGTATTTTGCTTTCTGTTGAACACAGATGGGTAAACACAAAATATATACTCCATAATTTGGAGTAGTAAAGTACAAACCACTTAAGAATCAGACAGTTCTGCTATAAAGAGCAGACGCTAATATTGTACTTTATATGGTGAAATACACTTTTAACTTGCAAAATTTCTTTTCCAAGTGACTGCAATCTGCTTATTTGCTCTTAAAAGAAACCTAAGCATTCTCTGTTTCTAAATAGTGCCTATTGCCATCACTATAAAGTGGCTTATATATAAATAAATGAAAGAAAGAAAGAATGAAAAAAATGTTTATTAAGTGTTTGCTATATGCAAAGTACTATACTAACTGCTGGGGATACAATTATAAATGCAGGACAGTCTGTGCTTGCAAGGAGTTGGCATTTTCATAGGGAGAAGCAATGCATTTAGGAGGATTTGGCTGCAGGGCTCTGAAGGTGCAGCAGCCTTGTAGATGGTAATATATCCTCTTTAATGTCATTTCATAATCTATTGAATCTATGGTGGTAAAAGGGACTTTAGTGGTGAGAACTTTTGTTCCCTTTTGTTTCTTCAATAGCTATGGATGGCTGTGGAGGAGGTCAGAGCCGTAGCACCTGTAGAGGTAGCTGTCAGGTCAGCAGTTCCATGAGGGAGTAACTCCTGGACAATGGCTTCAGGAGACTGCGCTGGAAGGAGAGCCAGTGGTTTGAGGGGTGCCAGTGCTCCCGGCAGTCTGGGGTTCAGGGTTCTGGGATATGTCCACCAGGATCTGGGGGGGAGGGGGGAAGGGGGGTTTTTATCACTGTGGTTTGAGCCACTTGGCACCTGCTGCTGCCTCAGGCCAGCCTCCCTGCCCCCTTGGTGGCAGTTGGTCATCTGTAATGGGTAGCCTCTCCTGGATGAGGATTAGAGGTGGTGGTCTGAGAAGAGCTGAATGGTCCAAGCTCTTGGGCTTACCAAGATGAGATTCAATGTGAAACAAATCAAACAGCAGATGAGAGGGTGACCTAAAAATGTTATTTACCCATGAACCCCTATTACACATGAAAAGTTATCTTCCTTAATTTGGTGACTTTATAACTCATTTAACCCCAGAAGAACAGTGAGAAGATAAAAAGTGCCCTTACTGAAGGGCATTTCTACTTTCTGTCCAAAAAGCACAAGCTTTTGTTTTTTCTACAGCTTATTTTTATTGCATCATCTTTGCACGCCAGCAGAAATCATAGATCCTTCTCATTATCTATTCTCTACTCCTAAAAAGGGTTGTGGGTCCTTCTCACAATTCTTTTATTTCCTGCTGTTCAACTCTCTTCCAGCAGATAGTGCTAGTTTCTTCCTGTCTGAGTACAATCTCAAGCAACTGGACTATTCTAGTGATTAGTCTGAAGTTTCATCAGACATTAAGTGCCTTCAATCTATTGGAAACTGCTTTGTCAGGGCCAAGTCTCCACACAAAGGCATTCTTCAGGTGGCTGAGGTAGTATCAGGTCCTGCTTGGACCATTCAAATTGGTCTCTGTTTTCTGCAGTGGCTAAGTTATAGAGTCTCTCCCAGAAACCCGGTGGTTTGCCACCTACTCCTATAGGCACTTCCCACTAAGTCCTATGGAGTCCAGGGAGGCAGTCCTGCTTTGCTTCTGTTTATCTTGCCTTCTGCAGTCTTTCTCCAAAGCTGCTAAGCCAGCCTCAAAAGGGAAAGGAAAGGAACATACCTGGACCCAGAGCAGAAACCTCTGACATAGAGGGAGAGAAACAATGTCTCCATACACTTCTAATATTAGTTGCAACTATGAAACTAATTCCATGACAACTCTTTTTCAAGAGTTCTCCCCATAATGGTCACCCTCTTTGGGACATATTCCAGCTGTTCATTGTGGCGTCCAGATCTAAAGAAAGTATTACAATATTTGTCTCCTGGCTGTAATGGATACAGATACTGTAAAACTATAACAGTGTTTCCATTTGATTTTGTGTGTGTGTGTCTTGCTGTCAGCCAAAGAAGACATTTGCATCTTTAATGGGTAGTCCTACTGTATAAATTGTAAAATTCAGATCTGGAATTTCCTGTCATTGGTATCTCATAGCCTCTAGTTTGCCAAAAACACAAGAGAAGTGTACATAAGTTTACAGCTAGGACAGCAATAGGTAATTGTGGCTTTTGTAGGAATCCTGACTCATTTTGTAATAGGCCAATGGCCTTCAGTGTTTCCTGTACTCACTCCAATCTGAAAACCAAATTTCTCTGCACATTTTAAGAGTATTTTCAACATCTTACCTGGAATCAAATAGCTTCATCAGCTTTTAGGGAGAGAGTTTGGCATTTTGCCTCATCTGATCTCCCATCCTTAGAGGAGAATTCATTTAGAAACTCATTTTTTTTTCCTGGAGAAAGTCATAAATCATTGGCAATCACCATAATGAAATCTCTGCTTGGATCTCTTTATAATATCCTCCACCATGAAAGTCAACAACCCATTCTTTGTCCTTCGTGAAGCAGCAGTCAGACCAATTCCTTATTGAACTCAGCAGAAATGGACACAAACACAGGAATGAAGGGAAACAACAGTTTCTTTGTCATTAAAGGTAGGTACATGAATTCATGGAAGAGCTTTTATGTGGATTGAGCTAATCTAAACTTTATGAAGGGACTGAATGGAAACCACTGGAGAATCTTTCATGGAGGCATTTTCCAGCCAAGAAGTCCATTAAATTCCTGTGAAACTTTAAATTACAATCCACAATTCTAAATCGAAGAAGCATTAAGATACGCCAGAAATAGCATCACCTCTGAAGTCAATAGACCTATATTCAATTCTTTCCTCTGATGCTAATTGGACAAGTCACTCACCTTCCCTCTTCTTCAGTTTCTTCAGCTGTAAAATAAGGGGTTTGAGCTAGATATTTTTCGAGGTTCCCACAAGCTATAAATCTATGATCCTGTAGGCAATCTGTTTTATGATGTAAGATAGCCCTGGTGGCCACACTTCATCCTAGGAGTGCCTAAGGAACATAGAGTCATAGGCTTTTTACTCTGGAAAGGATCTCACAGATCATTTAGGCCAATTATCTCATTTTCTTAACTCAGACTTAGGGAGCAATTAGGAAAATATAGTAAAACCACATTCATAAAGTGATCCAATGTCTCATTTCAGGGGAGGTAAAAGAAAGTTTTATTCAAAGAAATTCTTCCCCATCTATAGGCTGACAGATTCCTCCATTCGAGTTTCCTAGCCTTGCAAAGTTGAGCCCAGTTAAATTTTAAATTCTCCCAGGAGTTGGGGAAGTCCTATTTAGAGCTGTTGTCAGTCATTTGCACTTCCATGTAGAAAAAGATTGAGGACAGGTTTTGATGGCAGGAAGAAAAGAAAATATGAGAACAATGAGCAGCTAAGGGGAAAAATGGGAAGGGAGCCAACCCAGGCAAAGGGTAGAAGAGAAGATAGTAGGAGAAGGACCCATAAGCAGACTTCACTAACTGCACTAATAGCCCACCCTCACCAAATCTAGTGCAGGGCTCCAACCTGATTCCCCCCAAATCCTGCAGCCAACCTTTTTGGATAAAATAAGGGTCACTTACCTGGGGCACTTGATCTATGCTGAACAACTTGGGCAGCTTTAGGCTCAACATCCTGGGTTGGTACCAGCCTCTCCTCCTCAGGATCTTCTGATCAATATTCTAACATGACCCAGAGCAATGTACTTTCTTCCTCAATCTCTTTGGGCTCTTCTGCCAGGTTCTGATTCCAAAGCCCCTAATGCTTTCTTGCTGGGGAGAGAAAACAAGGGGAGACTATGAAAACAACCTGTTCTTGTCTTACCTTTTTTTAAACTTATGTTGTTTTGTCTTGGCAACCAGATAATGCAGGAGCTAGAATGCAAGAGATGCCCCTTGACTTCTGTCTGTCTCAGTTTCTCCAACTGTAAGGGGGGGAGATAATAATAGCACCTATCTCATAGGATTGTTGTCAGAATCAGATGAGATATTTTTAATTCAATGTCTGGCACAAACCTAAATGTTACTCCAGGATAAACCAGACAAATAGCTAAAACTAGAATCTTATAGTTAACAAGTGATGTATAATATGGAAGGAATAACATGGGTTTGTTTTTGGTGATATTATTGTGACTTAACTTTTACAAAGAAACTCAAGGAATTTTTGCTTTGTTCTATTGCTTTGATATAATAATTGAACTAATACAAATGTCTATGAGAATTGAGATAGCCTTGCTTTTCTATAGTATAATGCCCAGCACATAGTAGGTACTTAAATAAATGCTATTGCTTCATTGATGGTATGATTTCTATGCCTAAACTACTTCTTTTCTATCCAAACGAGGTACCACTAATGAATTGGTAGTAGTGATTAGATCAAGGAACATCAAACTTTTGTTCTCAGTATCTTGATATCATTAAAAATTATCAAGAAGCAAGGGCAGCTGTTTGGCGTAGTGGATAGAGTATGAAACCTGAAGTCAGGAGGACCTGCATTCAAATCTGATCTCAGACACTTAACACTTCCTGGCTGTGTGACCCTGAGTAAATTACTTAATCCCAACTGCCTCAGGGGAAAAATGATTGAGGATTTTTTCCAAAAGTTTTTGTTTATGTGGTTTTATTTATAGATATTTAACATAATAGAAATAAAAACTAATTTTTAATTTGTAGACCCCCTGAAAGGGTTTCAGCATTCCCCCAGAATTCTCTGGGTCACACTTGAAGAACCATTGTCATAAATAACTAAACAGCTTCTTTAAGGAAGATCCTAAAATCTCAGAGGGAGAATAAGCAATGATGCTTGGGAGAGGCTGCTGTTCAATCACCTCACCTAATTTAGTCATTGCTTTGTGTGGCACCAAGAAAAATTAATAAGGCTACCGCATAGTGTTCTGCCACTTGTTCTAAACACAGATCATTGAACTTCCTCATCAGCGATCCAGATCTTTGCTTCCTCCAAGACAACACCCATCAAACCTTACTTTTCCTGTTATCTCATTTCCCTAAGGCACTGCTCTTTGCCAGGTGGTGAGCTACTAATCTGAAAAAGTAATCACTGATAACAGTTAAAATTTATCCCTTCCCATAATTATGCACACCTAGAGATGCAATGCTTTACTCAGAAGGAACATGACTATTTGGAATCTCAGGTACTTTAGCACATTGATAGAGAGCATATTATTTTGGAATATGTTTAGAATATGATCTTAGAATAAGGTCCCAAATACTCTGCTTACATGTAGCACAAGCTTTCCCATTCTTCCTCCAAAGAGATCCGAATACGAACACCCATGAACCTATGAACATGAACACACCCCCAGTGGGTACAAAAAGCAGCCAGAAAGAAAGATTGCAAGTTGATAAGAGAAAGATCAGAACCTCCTCTAGAAGAAGACACCAAAAGACAGAAGGTACTTCGACTCCCTGATAATAACAACAATAATGATGCCATCTTTCCAATCTTGTTACACTTTATTCACTCTTTCTCTGCTCTAAGACACTTTCCTGTACAATTCTTTCATTGCCCAATGGCATGCAAAAGCACAATCTGACCCCCAGGCCTGGAATACCTTTTGTCCTTCTCTCTCTCTCTAAGGATGTCTGGATTCCTTCAAAACTCAATTTAATTCTATTTTTTACAGGGAGTCTATTCTGTCCAACTCCACCTCAACCTATTCTATTCTTCTTTACAGTTACCTTTTACATAAGTATCTATGTAACTATTGTCTCTCGTATTAGAATGAAAGTTTTTGGTCATTACCCAAATAGATAAATGAGAAAAAAATACAAACAGGCCATTTTCAAAGGAAGAAATGCAAACTATCAATTGTCCCAGTGGGAAAAATCATTCAAATCACTAATAATCAAAGAAATGCAAATTAAAGCAACTCTGAGGTCATATCATTACTCCCATCAGATTGACAGAGATGATAAAAATGGAAAATAACAAATGTTGGAGGGGATATAGGGAAATAGGTATTATTGGAAGTTCATTGATCTGGTCTTTCTAGAAAATAATTTGGAATCATATCCCAAAAGTCATTAAACTGTGCATTTGCTTGACTCCAAAGTGAGGCTCCAAAGAGATAAAAGAAAACAAGGTCCTACATGTATAAAATTATTGATTGCACCTCTTTTTGCTGTAGCAAAGATCTGAAACTAAGGGGGTATCCTTCCATTGGAAATGACTAATTTGTTTAGTGTATGAATGTAATAAAATATTATTGTGCCATAAGAAATGATGAAACTGTTTCAGAAAAACCTGGGGACAATTATGATCCCTTAACAGCTCTATAAAGACAAATTGCTTTGAAAGAACTCTGATCAATGCAATGATCAACTACACTTCTAGAAAAAATATGTTACCCACCTCTTGATAGAGAAGTGATGGACTTAAGATGCAGATTGAGACACACAGCTTTGGACATGGACAATATGGGAATTTGTTTGACTTTTCATGTTTTGTTTTTGTTTTTGTTTATTTATTTATTTTTACAAAGGCTTCATTTTTGAGTGGGAAACATGGGAAACATTTTTCAGGAGGGTAAAAAAAATAATTCTTGCAAGTAATTTTAGAGAGTAGCCTGTTTTGATCTTTTTTTATTATTATTCTTAACATAATATTTGATACCTGGAAAGTATTTAATAAGTGACTGCTGACTGATTATGATAATTGACATTTTCAAATGTCTCCTTACATACATGATCTCATTTAAGCCCCTACAAAAATCAGGTCAGCAAGAAAGCTATTTTTATCTCTACTTTACACATGAAGAAACTGAAATTTATCAAGGTAAATTGATTTAGTAGGAGGCTTTAGGTAGCTAGATGATACAGTGGATAAAGTAATGGGTCTTGAATTTGGAAGGCCAGCCTCAGACACTTCATAGCTGTGTGACCCTGGGCAATTCACTTCATTCTGTCTGCCTCAGGTTCCTCATCTGTCAAATGAACTGGAGAAAGAAATGGCAAACCGCTCCAGTACCTTTGCCAAGAAAATCCCAAATAGGATCATGAAGAGTCAGACAAGACTGAGTACAACATCAGAAAGATTAGTCTCAGTTTAAATACCACTTCAAGACACTTATCAACTGTGTGATCTCAGACAAGTCATTCAATATCTCCAAGCCTCAGTTTCCTCATCTTTAAATAGGGATAATACCAGTAACTATCTCAAATGAGATAATATAAAGGAAATGTTTTATGAATCTTAATCTCAGGCAAGTCACTCAACATCTCCAAGCCTCAGTTTCCTTATCTTTAAATGGGGATAAAACCAGAAACTACCTTACAGGATTGTTGTGAAGATCAAATGAGATAATACAAAGGAAATATTTTATGAACCTTAAAGCTGTGAGAATTCTGAAAAGTCAGATTTCCACAGTGTTTCAAACTTTGAGGTAGTGTGAGATACTGGTACCACTGACCAAGAGATTTTCAGAAGGTGAGAGGTTAAGGAAGATTAAGATTCACAGAACACGTAAGTGATCAATAGAAGCCTTGAGCAAACAAGGAATTGGAGGGCTAGGAAGGCACAGGTGAATTCAGCAAATCAGAAAGAGTCTTGTGATTTTGAGAAAACCACAGACTTCAGCTAATAACTGATCCAGCCTAAACTAGCTGGGGTCAATGACCTGACTTGACTAAATCATTACTGAACCTGCTTAATAGGCTAATCGAATATTAAACAATATATCTGTAGGAGGAGTTTTCTGCCATTTTTGAATATGGATGTATGAGGAGGGAAGGGGAACATATTTATGCATATTTGGAGGGAAACATACAGTGGGATTATCAGAAAGATTGTCATCCAGAAGAAAACTAAGTAATCCGGTCTCTGAAGGGAGAGATTGTGCCAGACTAGCAAGTAAAAAGTTTCTCCCACATCTGTGCTCAGGGAACATCAAGATTCTTCTTTAATAATAAATTTTCCTTGATATCTGATTTTCAGTGTCAAGAGTGTATTTTAAACATCACAAAAAGCACTGTCGTAGAGCTCCACTCAGAGCTACAGTGACCTGTGTTCAAGTCGTACCTGTAACATCCCCTCCACCCCGCAGATGCCACTAGAAAGTCTTTTAGCCTCTCAGTGCCCCCCAGTGGCAGGGAAGGTGCTGATTGCATAGGGAGAAGGAATGTTCCACACCAATGAAATCAGAGATCCGAGCTCCACCCTATGACATTCTCAGTCTTCCCTCCCACAGAGCAGCTAGAGGTATCAGGTCTGGTTCTGTCTGAGCAGTCACTTCTCACCTGTCTAGTGCTTGACAGCATAAATTGTCAAATAGATAAACGATGGCACCTGAGTCGTGACTTGTACAGAAGGCATGCACACAGTCATTCCTAAGTCACATACCTCTTTTGCTCCCTGCAGGTATTTTGGGATGTTCAAAGGCTTTTTTTTTTTTTTTTTTTTTTTTTTTTAACAGATCTACTTGGGCCCTGAGGCCCACGGAGTTAATTAGGCAGGGCTAGTTAGTGTCTGAGCTAGGTTCAGAACCCAGGCAGCCCAGTGTTCTTTCCAGTGTACACAAACCCACACCATAGGTAGAAATGCACATGAAAGGTATGTCCTGAAGGAAAACGAACGATACATGACAGTGAGGCAGTTGCAGGGGATAAAAGGCAGTAAAACTATATCAGGCACAAGATGACTGATTCAGAAAAAAAAAAACAAAATCACTTTCTACATATCTGAGAGATGGGAAAGCCCAAGGCCCCGGGAAGAAAACCCTCAGGGTGTCGTCTTATCAACTAAGGAATCAATCAATTTATTCTTACTTCCTCAATTCCCCTCCCCCTTTTAAAATGGGCCCAAATTACCACAGAGAAAATTAGTTTTAGAGTTAGGGACAGTTAGAGTTAGAGACGAGGAAAGAAAAAAATAGAAAGGGAGTGAGGGAGAAAAGCCAATTTTTAACACAGATAAAGTTAGTATTTGCAATTACAGTCTCCACGTGAACTTATCTGAAGAATGTGGGTCTATGGGAACCATGCTGCCAAATGGGCTCTCAGGCACCTATAACCTTGGGGATTAGGGAGTGAAAGTGACCAAAGGCCACTCTGATCCTCAGTCTCCCCTAACTGCTAGTGCCTCTCCATTGAAATTGATTGTAAATCGAATTATATATGTGTATATATGTATAATTTTAAATCTAATTATATATGTGTATGTATATATATGATTTTAAATAGATTTATATGTGTGTGTAAACATAAATGACTTAAATATATTTATGTGTGTATATATACATACATGATTTTAAATTATTTATATATGTATATGTATATAATTTTAAATCTATACATGTACATATACAGACATGATTTTAAATCTATTTATATATGGATATATGTGATTTAAGATCTATATGTATGTACACATATATAATTTGAAATCTTTTTCTATTATGTGTAGGCATACATATATAATTTCAAATATGTTCACATATGTGTGTATAGATATATAAATACATATGTATATATATGCATATATAAAAAGTATATCCAAATATGATAATATACTCACAAAATAAAACATGTATATGCAAAAATTTTAATATCTTTATATATGCACTATATAATGTGCATATGTGTAGACAAAATAAAAGATATATAAATTATTTTAAAATATGCTTATATAAGTTTATGTATACATATAGAAAAATGTGTATGTACATAGAGAGAAAAGAATGCAAGTTTCTTGAGGGCAGGGCCATCCGTTCCTGCTTATCTCTACTTAGGAAACCTTACTGTGAAGGAAAAGGAAAATATGTAGGGAAACTCTTGAACCACAGGATTTAAAGCTCAAAAAGACCAAATCCTCCTAATTATGCAGAAGAGAAAACTAAGGCCCAGAAAAACATAATGACTTGCACATGTTGTTAAAACAACAGAGACAGGATTTGAATCAGGCCTTAAAATCAATGACTTTTCCCACTGACCCATGCTGACTTGGTTAAAGATAGTAAAAGATGTGCATTTCCTTTGGTCTGGGTCAGTGGGTATGAGGATCTGAGCAGGACAGCGTTGAGAACAAATCACTGCCTCACCTCCCCCCTCTACCATCTGGATACAGGTAAGATCAAGCTAAAGTAAACACTTAGGGCAGTCTGGAATAGGGGAAAAGTCACAAAAAGAGCAACATTAAGCCTGAGGGTGGAGCAGGGCAGGGTGAGGCAGGCAGTAAGTCAGCCATAACAAGCTAATCATCTGCAGCCCAGGCTTTTCTTCAGTACTGGCAGGTAGAGTTCCCTCCCTCCAGTCCCCCTAGTCCAGATGTTATTAACATGGGGCCTAAAAACTTGTTTTTAAATAATCTGTGATGACTCTATTTCGATATAACTGATTTCTTTGGATCTCCTGTCTATTTTATTTTGTTCATTTAAGAACATTATGCTGAGAAGGGGTTAGGAGACTGCCAGTGAGATACCAATACAAAAAAGGTGAAGAAACCCTTCTTGAGTCCCGTCCCTCATTTTATATATTAGGAGACTGCATATTTGGGATAATGACAGCTATAAAAATATTCTTCTCCATCTTATTGTGAATACATACAATGTCTGGAAGATTATGAGCAGTGGTTCAGTCTCTGATAATGGCCCAGTTCTAGTACAGTTTATTGGTTGAATTTCCATGGGGATTTTGAATTTGTATTCATGTACAAGAATTTACCATGGGATTATCCAGGAAAGATTGTTAGTTTCTGCTGTATAATTTGTAGCTAACACATAGTTTATACATAGTATAAAATATCTATCTCATAGGTGCTAAACTTTTCAGTTTAGATAGTGATTCATCCTTTATTTTTCAGAGGACCAATGACATCATGTGGTAATGTCTCAACTTGTATATAAAATGGATTTAAATGAGGCAGGATTGCACAAAGTCATCAGCCTCACTAAGTCAGAGTCATTGAAGTCCAACAACAAGACAAAGTCAGGAGGGCTGGTGATGGCCCGGGATGCAGTGGATGGCTTTGGTTATCTTCCATGTCTGACCAATCTCCAAATGCTCCACAGCACCTGCTTCAGCCATGCTCATGGCCTTGGGAAGAAATTGTTCTCATTCACCATTCCACCAGAGGAAGTCTTCACATGCTTGGAGTAGATATCCTTCTAACTCATGGATAAGTCTGAGCACTGTGGGTTACCTCAACCTGGTTTGGCCTGTCCGCCAAAAGGTTTACCAAGAGAGGTGAGCACTAAATAACTACGTACAGCTTCTTGGAGCCACAGGTGAGAGTTAGATGGATGAGCAGCCTTGGAAAGGGCTCAGCAAGCCCTGACATCAAGGAGCTAATCCTTCTGAACACCCCCACCAAGTGCACAAGAAAGAGAAATGTGGAACAAGTTTGAAAGATAAGTTGGAGCCAAATTGTGGAGAAGTTTTAATTCTGGGATAAGGAATTTGTATTTTATCCCAAAGGAAGGTGCCTCAGGCTTGAGTTTATTTTCCCCTTATTCACACAACTATTATTCTATAGATCTTCATCCAAATGAGTTTGACCTCTGGTTCCTGGATTTCTTCATAGAAGTATGTCTGTCTTCTTAGATAATCAATGTTACCCCATCTCACCTCCTTTTTACCTATCCTTTTTCTTTTTAATCAAGAATATCCTTCTAGACCCATATTTTCATTGTCAGAACCAAATTCCTAGGAAAGCTGCCTTTAATCATTGCTTTTATTTTCTTCTCTCATTCATTTTTCAGTCCCTTGAAATTTGACTTGCTCCTAATAACTTGTCCCTGGAAGTATTCTCTCCTAGTTTACCACTTATCTGTAAATTATAAACAGCCCTCATCTTTTTTCACATTTTTGTAGCTTTTAACTTTCCTTGAGGGTTCTCTTTTACCTTATTTTCTGTAACATTCATTTCTCCTGGTTCTCCTCCTACTTATCTAACAACTCCTTCTAAGTCTCTTTTGTTTTATTACTATCAATCCTGCCCTCTAACAGTAGGTGTCCTCTGAAGTTCTGTTCTGACATCTCTTCTATTTTCTCTCTGCAACTTCTCTCTTGCTGACCTTATCAGCTCAAAAAGGTTCACTAATGACTCTCAAATCTATCTATCCAACTCTGATCTTTCTCTTGAAATCCAGCCCTAGATCTCCAACTGCCAAAATATCTCATACTTGACATGTCTAAAATAGAACCCATTTTCATTTTGTCTAAGTCTACCCCCTCCTTCAAATTTACCTAAGAATAATATTTCCAACTGGTAAGTGACCAAAAAGAAGAAATTCAAATTATCAATTGTTATATATAAAAATATTCCAAATCACTAGAAGTTAGAGAAATGAAAATTAAAACTACTTTGAAGTTTCTTATTTTCACCAGATTAGCAAAACTACCAAAAAAACAAAGAAACAAACCCAATGTATGTCGGAAGGACTATGGAAAAACAGGTACTAATTCATGTTAGTGAAACTGAATTGATTCAATCATTCTGGAAAGTAATTAGGAACTATACTTCAAAAGTTATTAAACAGTATATATCCTTCGCTCCATTTGTGCAACTACTAGGTTTACAATCCAAAGAGACTTAAAAAAAGAAGAAAGTATTCTTTACATACAAAAATTATTAATAACAACTTTTTTTGCTTCAGCAAAGAACTGGAAAGCAAGGGTAAGCCCATTAATAAGGGAATGACCGAACAAACTATAGTAAAAGAATGTAATGGAATACTATTGTATGATGATAATGATAAGAAATTAATAAGAGACACCAAGGAAGGCATTTATGAAATAATGGAAGAGTTAAGCAAGCACAACCAGAAAATAGTTTCTATTATAACTACATTGTAACTATTATAACAACATGAACAACTGAAAGACTTAAGAAACTCTGATCAACACAATGATCAATCACAATCTCTAGCCCTTGGCTTCTTCAACTATAAAATAAGGGGAGTTGGACTTAATAACTAGAGAACTTCCATCTCTAAAACTAAAACTATGATACTAGAGCTACCAAAGTAGCACAGCAATTATTTATTTTACACAATATTTTATTGTATGTTTAATATTTGTATGTTATAAAATGGTAAATTATTTATTTTTATTTGAATATACTATTAGATAAGAACATTATTTGTATAGGTTGTTTTAAGAAAAGTGGGGAGAAAACAATTTTGTTTTTGTTTAAAATAAAAAGTGGGAAGTCTTTATATATATATGTATATATTACATATATACATATATATATATATATGTATATATATTTATGAATAAAGTTCAGAAGCTACTGCCCTAATTGGTCTCTCTACTTCCAGCCCTCCCCTCTCCAAGACACCCTCAATACAGCTGCCAAAATAATCTCCCTAAAGGCCCAGGTCTCATCGTGTCACTCCCCAGCTCAAACAGCTTAATGACCTCCACATTTGCTTCCAAGACAAAGGCAAATTCCTTGCCTTGACCTTTATAACTCTCCACAATCTGGTTCAAGCTTAACTTTCCTAACTAATTTCATACTGCTCCTTTCCATGTATCCTCGATGTTCTAGTTCCATTGACCTCTGAACCCATCATTTGACTGCACCTGCTTTCCCTAAATTTATCAAGGCTCTTTAAACTGCTACATATGTCACTCATTTCTTGCTGTTCCTTAAACTCAAAATTCCATTTCCTGCTTTGGTAGCTTACACAGGCTGTCCCCTGACCTGGAATGCTTTCTCTCCCTGCCAAAACCTCCATGAGAATCCAGAGTCATTCAGGGCTTCTTCCAGGGCCAGGTCTTTCCTTATTTCTTGCCCTCCTTCAATTGTTGTACCTACTCTGTTCTTAAGTTGTCCTGCATTTATTTATGGGCACGTGTTATTGATTCCAATAAGAATGCAAGCTTCCCCAAGGCAGAGACTGTTTTGTTTTGTTTTCCTTTTTTAATTTTTATCCTGATGTACCAGTATCTAATAATAGCGTCTTGCACCTAGTACACATTTCAACCAATCAAACGAAGCATTCCCTAAAAATAAAACAATCCTTTATATTCTATAGGAGAAGATAATCTGTACATAAGTAAATATTAATAAATAATTGGAAGGGAGGTGCTAGCAGCTGAGGTATCCAGCTGTGCTGGATTTACTCCTAAATCCATCATGTGCTGGATTTACTCCTAAAGGTCATAAGGAAGAGTTGTTGGAATTTTTTGAGCAGGGAAATGATGTGGACAGACCTGAGATTTCCAAATATCACTTTAGCAATGGTAGGGAAGATGGCTTGGAGACTTGATTCAGTACCTACTATGAGTCGGGCACCATGCTAAATATTGGGGATACAAAAAAAAACAAAAACAAAAAACAATCCCTTTCCTCAAGGATTTCACAATCTATTGGGGAGAGACAACAGGCAAACACATATTGATGAGCAAGATACATCCCATATAAATGGAAAATCACTAAGGCCCAAGAATTAAGAGGCATTAGGAAAATATGTCTGTAGAAAATGGATTTCAATTAGGACTTAAAGGAAATCAGATAAAACAGTAGGTAGGAATGAGCAGGGAGAACATTTCAGGGAGGGAAATGATCAGAAAAAATGCTTGTAGCCAAGAGATGTTGAGTTTTGTTTGTGGAACAACTAGAAGGCCATGTCACTAGGTTGAAGTTCACAGGAGTATCTGTAAGAAGACTGGAAAGATAAGAGGGAGCTAGATTATGAAGGGCTTTGAATACCAAAGAAAAGATTTTGTGTTTGATCTGGAGGTAATTGGGAGCCTCTGGAATTTATTGAATATGGGGAGATGATGTGGTTGCACATGCACTTTAGGAAAATCACTTTGGTGGTTGATTGGAGGATGGATTAGAGTGGGGAGAGATCAGAGGCAGAGAGACCCACGGGCAGGTTATTTATTACTGTGGTCTAGGCATGAGGCACTGAGGCTCTGAAGGGCAGCAGCTTCAGAGGAGAGGAGGAGGTTTGTCTGGGAGATGTTGCAAGGATGAAATTAAGATTTGACAACAGATAGGTATTGGGGTTAGAGGGAGTAAGAAGCTGAAAGTAACATCTGGGGTTGCCTTCTGTAGAAATAGGGAGGTAGGAGAGGAGGAAGTCCTGAGGGGGAAAAGAATGAGTTCAGTTTTGGACATGTTTTGTTTGAGATGTCTACTGGCTATCAGTCTGAGGCATCTGAAAGGAAGATGAGAACGCAGGTCAGCAGAAAGAATGGTCCAGGAGAGACAGGTATGATAATCATCAGCTAGAAGAGCAAGACCTACCAGTCTTATAGCTCCAAGGCAAGAGGTGACAAAGCATGAAGGAGGTCAGGGGCCACCAGTAAAGAGGAAGATATGGAGTTCAGGAGGATTCTGAGGTTTCTGATCTGACACCTAGAAAGATGAGGGCCCTTGACAGAAATAGGGAAATTCAGAAGACAGATGGATTTGGATTGGGGGGGATTGACTATGTTCAGTTTGAGATGTTCATGGAACAACCAATTCTAAGTGTTTAATAGATGGTAGGCAATATGGGAATGAGCTCAGGAGAGAGACCAGGGCTGGATAAATTGGCAGCTAGCACTGACCCTAGCATCAGGAAGATCTATGTTCAAATCCTGCCCCAGACTCTTACTAGTTGTGCAATCCTGAAGAAGTCACTTAACCTCTTTTTTCCTCTATTTTCTCTAAAAATGGGGATAGTGATAATACCCATCTCATAGGATTGCTGGGAATATCAAAATGATATTGGTAAAGTACTTAGAATAGCACCTGGCATATAGTAGGTACTATATAAATATTTATTCCCTTCTCTTTCCTTTCCCATTTATGTAGCTATGGGGTCATCTTATCCAAAGATCCTTTGGATGTTTGTGGATCCCAGGCTAAGATCTCCTGCCCTAGAAAATTGACTGGGATGCTGAGAAGCCAAGCTACTTTTTTATGTTTACACAGCTAGTATGCACTGAATTCTGGACTTTCACCAAGATCTTCGTAATTCAAGATTGATATTCTAGATCCTGTGTCATGCTGCATTTAAATTTGCAGATAGTACTTAATAAGTGCTGGTTGAATCTTATTTCTTTCTAAAGATCGAAGTCTTTCTGTTCGATTTAATGTTTCTTTTGCCAAATGTCTACTATGAACCTTTCTTCATGCTTGGCACTCTAGAAGAAATAGAAAAATATCTGACTTAATTTCTTTTCTCAAGAACTTCATGGTTTCACTGGAGGGACTATATGTATATATGTAAAAACTTATTTGTTTCTTTTGAGAAAAATATGAAACATTATATTCCCACAGTAAGAGCATCAAGACATCAATAAGGTCATGAGTGTCAAGCAAAGACTTAGAGGAGGCAAAATAAATTGGGGCCTTGAAAAATTCAGTTCAAGCATTTATGAAGTGCTTACTATGTGTAAGGCTCCATGGATATACAAAGATAAATGTAGCTTCTTATCACCAAGGAAGCTGATAGGAAATCTAGTTGTAGCTGTTCCCTCTTAAAGAAAGAATGAGAGGATCATAGGAAGCAGAAGCTTCTAGGAATAGGGAAAGCCTGTTGGAGCCCTGGAGATTGTAGGATGGGTAAAGGTTCACTGGGTCAATGAAGAGCCCATTGGAAAAAAAGGATACTCCTACCCCAAACTTAATATAATCGTGTGTACTTGAAGCCTTGTGTGAATGTGACCTGCTTAAAGGAATGGCCTCCTGGAGTAGAATGTGCTGCTGCACTGGCACCTGGAGAACTGATCCTTTCTCCTCTCCCTTCCCTCATCTGCTGCTTTGTGCCTGTGTGTCTCTGGAAACCAAAGACAGAAACTCCCTAAATAAAACATAATTCCTACTATTTGTGGTCATATGAAAAGGTGCTCCAAATCACTCAGAGAAATGCAAATTAAGAGAACTCTGAGATACCACTACACACCTGTCAGACTGGTTAGAATGACCAGGAAAGATAATGGTGAATGTTGGAGGGGATGTGGGAAAACTGGGACACTGATGCATTGTTGGTGGAACTGTGAACACATCCAGCCATTCTGGAGAGCAATTTGGAACTATGCTCAAAAAGTTATCAAACTGTGCATACCCTTTGATCCAGCAGTGTTGCTACTGGGCTTATACCCCAAAGAGATATTAAAGAAGGGAAAGAAACCTGTATGTGCTAAAATGTTTGTGGCAGGTCTCTTTGTAGGGGGTAAGAAACTGGAAACTGAGTAAATGCCCATCATGGAGAAAGGCTGAATAAATTGTGGCATATGAATGTTAATGAATGTTATGGAATATTGTTGTTCTGTAAGAAATTATCAGCAGGATGATTTCTGACAGGGCTGGAGAGACTTATAGGAACTGACACTGAGTGAAATGAGCAGAACCAGGAGATCATTATACAGGGCGACAACTATATAATGATCAATTCTGATGGATGTGGCCATCTCCAGCAATGAGATGATTCAAATCAGTTCCAATTGTTCACTGAAGAAGAACGTCATCTACACCCAGAGAGAGGCCTGTGCGAAATGAGTGTGGACCCCAACATAGGATTCTCACTCTTTCTGTTGTTGTTTGTTTGCATTTTGTTTCCTTTCTCAGTTTTTTCCCTTCTTGATACGATTTTTTTCTTGTGCAGCAAGATAACCATCTAAATATGTATACATATATTATATTTAACATATACTTTAACATATTTAACATGTATGGGACTACCTGCCATTTAGAGGAGGGGGTGGGAAGAAGGAGGGAAAAAGTTGGAACAGAAGGTTTTGCAAGGGTCAATGCTGAAAAATTACCCATGCATATGTTTTGTATATAAAAAACTTTAATAAAAAAAAAACTATAATTCCTCTTCTCAAGGAGTTTACAATGTAATTATGGGATCAAACATAGACAAATAACTATAAAATGTGATGAAGAGGGAGGAGGATATGAAGAAGTCCAAGTGACCAAAGGGAGACCTATGGGTGGAGGGGAGAGGCTGGGAAACAAAGGAGAGGAGAGGAGGATGTTGACCTACTTGTGTTTACTTTGAGAGGAATATAATGCAAATTATCATGTAAGGGTGGTGGATAATGTAGGTGTCAGAGGATTAAGATTTCTCTTTGGGATCCTTTATGGTTCTATTCTGATCGTCAAAAAGGATAAAGAAAGCTAGGGTGACACAGTGAATAAAGCACAAAGGGAATTGGGGAGACCTGATATCAAATCTGGCCTTAGGCACTTAACTAACTATGGGATCCTGAGCAAGGCACTCAGGCACAGTTTGCCTTAGTTTCCCCAACTGTGAAATAGGGATAATAACAGCACCTCTATCTCAGGGTTGTTGTGAGTATCAAATGAGATGTTTGTAAAGTGTTTGCCACAGTTTCTGGCACATAGTAGCAGCTATTTAAATAATTATTTACTTTCTTTCCCTTCTTCATCCCTCCAAACTCCTTCTGATACACATTTCTATGTACAGTAGACCGGCCCATTGTGAGATTATTTATCCCTGGATGTGCCAAACAGTAAAAAGTTAGTCATAGTAAACCCACTTAAATTCATAGGATCAACCCCTGTTAATCATTCATTCCCCAGACTTAATGTGAATGACAAAGGGAGGAAGTGTTAAAGTATAATGTGGATGGGTAAGCCATTCCAACATAATTATTACCAAAACCAGCCCAAGGCACTTGAGAGTGGAGAAAAATACTCTGCAGAAGAGACTGCGCATATCAGTGAGAGCAGCAAGGGAAAGTCAGGATCATGCCTTTCAGTTGGGAGGAAGAAACTGGAGCAAAATCTAGAAGCAGCGTTTAGTCCAAATGCCTCATTTTCCACAGAAAGTAACCCAGACACAGAAAGTGAGAAGACCTTCCTAAGATTAGTGACATATTAGTGATAGAACAAAACTAAGTGACAGTCCCCTAACCATTGTTTAGTGTAGACTACTTGTTCCTTTGGCATGCCAAAGACCATTTATATGTACCAGAAAATTATTCCCGTTCTCCTGCATAAGACAATATTTCCCCTGCTATCTGAACAGGCATAAGTAACATATTTCAAAATATTTGAACACAGCAGCAGCCCCATCATCAAAATGTGACATAGGGGTCATTATGCTAGCATTATTAATAAGTGGTTTAAAAAAACTGAGTGAAGGCCAAATGCATTATTCAAAAACCTAAGAAAAATGGAACTAATGGTCACTATAAATCAGCTCCATGGAATATAGAGTTAGATCCTATTCTCAATCACAACTGGGAAGCAGGTAAACAAAAGTCCTTTTATACCTTTACAGCCAGATCATAAAATGTTATGAACTGAACTGGACCTTTTAGCTCATCTGATCTTATTTTATGGATGAGGAATCTAAGACCTAAAGATAGGACATGACTTGTCCCAAGGTGACACAAATAGTAAGTGTCAGAGTTGGAGTTCAAACCCATGTCCACTGGCTCCAGATTCAAGGTTCTTCCCACTGTTCCTGGGAGCCATAAGCACCCAGGAAATTTGTGGACACTGCTTCCTGTTTGAGGATGCTCACACTCCAGCTGAAAATTTTTTCACTGGTAATTTACATGTTTATGCATCCTATAATCCATCCATACAAAATTCCTACATCTATTTTACATGTTGCTTCTGTCTATAAGTGATACCATGAAACCCCAGTAACCAAAGCATTAATTCATCCCAATAATATCCTGGTAAATATTTAACAATCAGCTTTCCCCCACCAAAATAATAAAAAAAAAATAAAATTACATTATGACACAATTTTATGTTTAATTTTTACCACTACATTTTCTCCATCACTTCTTGTTATCTAGGTAATCAACTAATCGAGCCCTATCCTATAAACTTGACTGATTTCTGAAGTATAAATGCTCATACTGAACATTTAGCAATCAGCTGCCACAAGCTAGTATGGACTGGTTGCAGGACTCTCCTACTTCCACCTCAGAAAGATTGTTATTGATCGTAAAACTGATTGGCAGTAGAGAAAGTAGAATTCTCTCTGAATATTAGGAAACAGAAAAGTATATTAGAAAGGCACTGAACTAATAGCTGAAATCTCAGCTCTAATTCATTCCGGTTCCATGGCCTCAATTTCCTCCCTTGTAATAAAGGAGTTGGACTAGATTGGGGCTTCCTCATCTTTTTTGCCTTGACAATCTGGTGAAACCTAAAGACCCCCTTTCAGAATAATGTTTACAAAATATATCACCTAGACAACATAGAATTACAAAGAAACCAATTGCATTGAAATAGTTATCAAAATGTTAAAAAAAAAAAAAGGGTACACAGACCCCAGGTTAAGAACCCCCTAAACTACATGATCTCTGGAGTTTCTTCCAACTTTTCCTCTTTCTTCAAGCTCTAGGGGCAAGTCAATGACAAACAAATCCCCAAATCAGCTTTACCTTTGCTCCTTTCAGAGCAATTCTGGCATAGATTAATCCACTTTACCCCAGGAGGGAATAAGACAGGTAGAAGGGAGGGCTTTGTGCTTTGTGTGCAAAGTGAAAAAGGAAAAAAAAAAGCATTTCTTGTGATAAGAAACATTTTCCCAAACACTGTTCCCTAAACTTTGTGTACCTAAGGTGTAGTTGGAGAATATATCTAATAGAACAGTCTCCAGTCCTTGGATTATTTAAGTCACAATCTCATCTCCCATTCCCATTTCAAGGCATGGTATAGTTTGAGAAGACAGTAGGTGCCAAATATCCTCCTATTTTGCTAACTAATGCCCCATCAGACATTCATTCATTCCTTCAGTTCTTAAAGTTCCTGGATTTTCACCAGTGCTCCATGGAAATGTGATTACTCCTGGGAGTACAAAAACACCTTGTAGGGAGAGCTTGCTAGAACAAAATGAAGGCAAGAGAACTAAGAAGGAAAGAGATGCTGAAAGATAGTCTGGGTACACAAAGACAATCTTTCTTGATTTTAGACTTTTTCAGTGGAAATCATAAGATCATAGATTTAGAGCCAGAAGGGAAATCAGAGGTCAACTCCATTTCATAGACCCTAATCTGAAGCTCACCAGAGAAAGAAATTGACCTGTTCAGGGGTCACCCAGCTACTAACTATCACTACTGACATTTGTACCCAACTCTGGTGAATGAGAATCACTTTTTACTTTCAGAGTTGGTAGAGTGCATTTTATGAGAGTAATTTCAGGTTAGGCATCCTCTTTTTATTCTTGAGATAAGTTTTAAGAGGGATAAAAGCAGAAGTTATGAAGATTTTAAGGATTGTAAAGTAATTTTGGATGCTCAGACTATTTGTGGATAATATGCCTTTACTCAAAAGCAAAAGACATCCCACTACCAGGAGAACAGATTCTGTCTCTAGTGGACTTTGGACAACAAAACCTACACTGACTACTATAGTTTTAAAATAATAATAATAATGATAGCAGTAAAGTCCCCCAAACATAAAGAAAAGAGATCAGAAGAATGTATTATTGTTATCATCCTGATAATATATTTATTTATTTATATTATATATTATATTATATTATATTATATATTATAATTTGGCATATATGGTTTCATATATGCTTATTTTCAATTCAATATTTATTGAGCACTTACTGTTGGAATCCTTACTAACTGCTAAGTAGTTAGAGTTGATCTAATCTTACAAGAAGATGTTTTGGGCAGAACCTGAAACAAGGTACTAAGTAGAACTACCCATAATCCCTCTCTCTGGAAGGAGCATAAATAGGCCAATGGGCCAGTCAGAGAGCTCGGGGGAGAGAGGAAGACGCTACAAGTGGAGATTTCACCGGAATGACATGAAGAATGGTGCTGGCTCTGGAGGCTGAAGAAAGCAGAGGCAGAAGCAAAGGACAAAGTGGCAAGAGCTCTTGGAACCAAGCAGAGAGATAGGCCTCTAAGCTAACCGGGCTATATTGGGATAATAAAAGATCTGAACTTTTATCACCTGGCTGTGTTTTGAGAAGAAAAAGATCACAACATTTTGGCGCCCGAACAGGGACTCTCCCCCTTTCTTTTGTTTTAAAACATAGGGGGTTCCTGAGGGGGTACACATAAATCCATCAATATGGGCCAGAACTTTGTAACAGATATACATGGTATACATAAATCCATCAATATGGGAGGCATTATACATAATTTACAAAAGCACACAGCAATATAACACAGGCTAGTGGTAATGTAACAAATAACATGAATCAACATGAAAATTTAACTACTGCAAAAGTCTCATCAACAATCTTTCATCTCAAGAAATCCAATGATTCTTGCAATTGCTTAAAATACATAAGCACATAGTAATATAACACAGGCTAGTAGTAATGTAACAACATAAATCGACCTGAAAATTTACAAATGTCCATAAGTCCTAGAAATAGTCCATAAGGAATCCATTGTTCATTAGTTCATGCGCCAGGAATCTAATAATTCCTGTAAGATCTGAAGTACTGCAAAAAGTCTCATCAACAATTTTTCATCTCAGGGAATCCAGTGATTCTTGCTGGTTTTTCAGGAACTGAAAGCTGAAGATTTTAAAGTTCTTTTGACAGTCTCATTGTTAGACATCTGATTCCTTTTCCACTTGTGGAAATATAAGCAGATCCTCTTCCCCAAGCAGTTAACCTATCTAATTCTCTTCTGTTTACTACTTTTGGGATTTCTCCTCATCATCTGGTAATTACATTGGAGCTGTTTGCATTGGATATTGTCTTGTTGTCTTAAAAGGCCTGTATTCTTCCCAACTGTAATCCTGATTGCTTTTCTGTTGGTTGATGACATCAGAGTTCTGAATTTCTAAAGTCTCTCTGGGTGTAACCTCAGCTGCTATCATGCCCCACCTATCCTTTGATTGATACTTTAGAGCTGGGTCCTGCCTCTCCTTCCTCTGGGTCAATATACATTTAGAGGCCCAATGAAAGCCTCGGTTACATTTTGGACATGGGGTTTTGGGTTTTCTCTCACCCTGTCTTCTCACTCTGTCTCCATTTCTACATTGAGCTCTCAAATGTCCAACTTTTCCACACTGAAAACATCGACGAGTTTCTCTAGAATTCCTCTGCCAAGAAGGACCTTGTCTTTCCATGTTCATCATAGTCTGGGCATAATAAGCATTTGTGCCCACTGTGGCACAGCGTCTTATGATTTCTTCTAAAGGAGCATCTTTGTCTAGCCCCCATATAATTCTTTTGCAAACCTCATTGGCATTTTCCTTAGCCAAATGTTTAGTCATTATTTCTGTTGCTGCATTGTCTCCAATGGTTCTTATTACAGCTGTTTGTAAACGTCCCACAAAATCTGCAAAAGGTTCATTGGGACCTTGCTCTATTTTTGTGAAAGCATTATTTCCATCTTTCTGTCCAGGGAGAGAATTCCAAGCTTTTATTGCAGCCTTAGAAATTTGCTCATACACTGTTATGGGATAATAAATCTGTTCTGAACTCTCTGCATACTGACCTTCACCAGCTAGTTGGTCAAAAGCAACTTGTACAATAGCTCTTGTTTGCCTATTGCGTTGGGCTTGAATCCTACATAATTCATGAAACTCTGAAAGCCACAATAAATTTTGTCCCGGTTCTAGACAAGTTTTTGTTATGGATTTCCAGTCATTCGGGGTTAGGATTTCATAAGACAAATTATCTAGTAACATCTTCACATAAGATGATGTAGCCCCATAAAGAGTGCAACCCTTTTTCAAATCTTTAATTTTTTTCCAAATTAAAAGGAGTGTATCTTCTCCCTTTCTGACCTGAGGAGTTGAGCTCTTCAATCACAGGATATGCATTTATAAAATCAGATATATCTTCTCCTTCATTTTTTGCTTTAATTAATGCTTTTTCTAATCTCGTCAAATTCTGCTTTACAGGAGAAGCTGACTGTGTTTCTGTCTCTCTCCCTCCCCCTTGTTCCACCCATGAAGGGTTAACTGCGGGGGGAGGGTCATGAGATGTAGAATCACCTAATTCCTCCTGCTGTGAAGTATCATACTCAGAATTGTAATTAACTCCATTCTCATCTGATTCGTCCTCCTTTTCACCTAGTAAAGTTGGCAATTCTTCCTCCTGTACTTTCCTTTTCATCATTCTATCACTTAAATAACTTCTTATAGCCAATTGTATTACATTATATGTATTAATTATTGAGTTAGGCCCATTTTTATCATAGAATTGACAAAGATCCTCTCCAACCAATTTCCATTCATTTAGATCTAATTCCTTATCAAGAGAGAAACAAGGACATATGTCCTTTACAGTTTGTAAAAGTTCAGTGATTTGCTGTAAACTTATAATTAAACCTTGGCTTTCCATAATTTTGACAATGCTCTCTAAACATTTTCCTTGAATAGAAACAGGCTGTTTTCTAAATATCTGTCCCATCTTAGCTGAAATTCTACTTTAACTCTTCTAACAAAATTTCTTTGTTGCACTCACCCTAATTTCTGGGTTGAAGTCTTTTCCACTGGATCAGGATCAGAGGCTTTTCCACTTGAATCAGGATCGGAGCTTTTCCACTGAAATCCACTGAGGGGGTCTGTTTGCCCCACGTTCAGGGCGCCAAAATGTTGGTGAGCTTTTTCTTCTTAAAACGCAGCCAGGTGATAAAAGTTCAGATCTTTTATTATCCCAATATAGCCCGGTTAGCTTAGAGGCCTATCTCTCTGCTTGGTTCCAAGAGCTCTTGCCACTTTGTCCTTTGCTTCTGCCTCTGCTTTCTTCAGCCTCCAGAGCCAGCACCATTCTTCATGTCATTCCGGTGAAATCTCCACTTGTAGCGTCTTCCTCTCTCCCCCGAGCTCTCTGACTGGCCCATTGGCCTATTTATGCTCCTTCCAGAGAGAGGGATTATGGGTAGTTCTACTTAGTACCTTGTTTCAGGTTCTGCCCAAAACATCTTCTTGTAAGATTAGATCAACTCTAACTACTTAGCAGTTAGTAAGGATTCCAACAACTTACCATATGCAAGGTACTTTGCTGGTATTTAGAATGCAAAGATTAAAGAAAACATTTTGCTTTCAAGAAATTGCACTGAAATTAGGAAAGGATGGAAGGGTGAGGGGGGGATATATTATGCATTCAAAGAAAAATATAAGGTAAGGAGTAAGGATGGAAAAGAAGAGATACCTACAAAGAACTTGTGGGAATAACTGAAAATGGGAGTTTGTAGTTGTAGTGCAGAGGATGAGGGGAGGCTATGTGGAGGAGTAGCAATCTGAGCTAAGCCTTGAGGGGGGGAAAAGAATATTGAAAGACTAAGATTACTCTAATAAATTCACGGTAGCATGGTAAGTAGCAGTGTAGAAAATCAAGAAATGTCATATGTTGAACTCATAAAATAGTTAGCCATTCAGTTGGGCTAAAATATAGTGTTCATGAAGAGGAATAAGTAAAATAACTGTGACAAGGAGGCTTGATACAGGAATATGGAAGGCTTTACATGCCAACCTAAAGAGGTCACTACTAAAGGTGATAAGGAATCATTGAAGGTTTTTGGGTAGGAGAAGATAATGGTCAGAGAAAATTACTTTGGTAGTTGAATAGAAATAAGTGGGAGACAAAAATGAAAGACAGGAAGCAAAGAGACCAATTAAGAGCAATTAAAATAGTCTAGATGAGAGAGCTAATAACACCCTAAGATAAGAATTCACTATTTGACAAAAATTGCTGGGAAAACTGAAAAATAGCATGGCAGAAAGTAGACACTGACCAGCATCTAACAACAAAATAAGGTGGAAATGAGTTCATGATTCATGACATTAAGGGTGATGTTATAAGCAAATTAAGAGAACAAAGGATAGTTTACCTTTGAGATCTGAATCTCAGATACCTCCCTGAAAAGTGAGAATGTTATGAAATACAAAATGGATAATTTTGATCATATTAAATTTAAAAATTTTTGCACAAACAAAACCAATGCAGTCAATTAGACAAGAGTAGAAAGCTGGGAAAATTTTTTACAGCCAGTGTTTCTGATAAAGATCTCATTTCTAAAATATATAGAGAATTATCTCAAATTTATAAGAACACTAGCCATTCCTTAATTAATAAATGGTCAAAGGATATGAACAGACAATTTTCAGACAAAGAAATTAAAGCCATTTCTAGTCATATGAAAAAATGCTCTAAATCATATTGATTAGAGAAATATAAATTAAGAGAACTCTGAGGTACCATTTCCTACCTCTCAGATTGGCTAAGATGACAAGAAAAGATAATGATGAATGTTGGAGGGGATGTGGGAAAAGTGGACATTAGTAAATAGTTGGTGGATTTGTGAAATGATCCAATCATTCTGGAAAGCAATTTGGAACTATAGCCAAAGGCCTATCAAACTCTGCATGCCCTTTGATCCAGCAGTGATTGTAAAAGAGATCATAAAAGAGGAAGAGGACCCACATGTGCAAAATTGTTTGTAGAAGCCTTTTTTGTAGTGGCGAATAACTGGAATTGAATGGATACGTATCAATTGGGGAATGGCTGAATAACTTATAGTATATGAATGTAATGGTATTAATGAATGTATTGTTCTCTAAGAAATGATGACCAAGCTGATTTCAGAAAGGCCTGATTCTGTGTGAAGTGAGCAGAACCAAAAGAATATTACATACAGTAACAACAAGATTGTAGAATGATCAACTCTGATGGACTCTTTCAGCAACGAGGTGATTGAAGGCAAGCCTAATAGCCTTGTGATACAAAGAGCCATCCACATCCAGAGAGAGAACTATGGAAATTGAATGTGGATCAAATCCTTGTATTTTCACTTTTTTGTTGTTTTTGTTTGTTTGTTTGTTTTCTGTTTCTTATGCCTTTTCCCTTTTGATTTGATTTTTTTTGCTCAGCATGACAAGTATGAAAATATGATTAGAAGAACTGCACATGTTTAACCTATATTGGGTTGCTGTCTTGGGGAAAGGGGAGAGAGAATAGAGGTGGAAAAATTTAGAACACAAGGTTTTGCAAAGATGAATGTTGAAAACTATTTGGAAAATAAAATACTATAAAAAATAACTCCCTGAACTGGGTATATATGGACAAAGAGAAGGGAATAGATGTGACATAGAAGCATAAAGGAACAATCAGCAGGACATGCTAACTGACAGTAAAAGGAATAAGAGAGGGAAGAGTCAAAGATGATTCTGAGGTTATAGACTTGGGTGACTGAGACAATGATGATATACTTAAAAGAAATCAGAATTTAAAGAAGGGATAGGATTAGAAGGCAAGTTAATGAATTCCATTTTGGATTCATTGAGTTTGAGGTGTTTTCAGGATAAGCCCATTAAGCAGTTGTTGATATAAGGCTGAAGTTTAGAAAAGAAATTAGGGTAAGAGATGTAGATTTAGAAATCTGTTGTTTGGACATGAAGTAGATGAAATCAGTAAGGGAGAGACTGAAGAAAGAAAAGAGAATATGTCTTGAGGGACATCCAAACTTGGAAGAGAGAGAAGGATGATGACTCACAATGGAATCTATGCTCTTTGAAAGCAGGAGGTGTCTCATTTTTACTTTTGCATATGCCCAGTGCCTATTTAATAAATGCTCATTGGTTGGTTAACTGATGGATTAACCTAGTAAATTACCCCGAAATAGAGTAGTCATGGGGATAATAATAAGACCTACCTCCCAATAATGTTGTATCAAATGAGATAAAATTTGTGTGTGGCACATAGTGGGTGTTACTTTAATAAAAATGCTTGTTCACTTCAGAGGAGAACAATGTGATGGAAATCAATAGAAGAGAGACTATCCAGAAAGAGGCCATGTCAAGAACTCCAGAAAGGACAAAAAAAGGATGAAGCCTGAGAAAAGATCATTTAAGAGAGAATTTAGAGTAGAAAGGTGGAGTTTACATACAGATTGATTGTAAGAAGTAAAGGAGTATATGAGTGATAAAGAAATAAAAACAAGCAGTGTAGGCTACTTGGTCTAGAAATTTCAGAAAGAAAAGGAAGAATTATATGGAACAATAAATTTGATCTACGAGATGGGTTGGGATTTGTATTATTACTGTTTTTAAGATGACCTGAGCAGGTCTATCTTTCTACTCTTCTTATGCACAATCTCTTCCACACAATCCAAGACCCAGTTATCATGGTCTATTTGTGTAACATCCCGTATCTCCCATCTGTGTAGAGATGTCTTTCTTGACTGGAAAGCTCTCCCTCTTTACTTCTTCCTTCCTGAGCTTCCTTCTATAAATAGGAATAGATAGCAGAGCAGAAAGGCAGCTTGGTTTGGTGGAGAATGGTGATAGTCTCAATCACAAAACCCTAATTTGAAGTTATCATTTCTTAGCTTTGTGATGCTAATCAAGTCAGATAGTAAATTAGTCAACAAAGATTTAAAGGTTTCCATGTTCCAAGCACTGTGCTATTATTTGGGGATACAAAGTAAGACAAAAGTTTTTGCCCTCAAGGAAGTCATATTCTAGCAAAGGAGACAATATTATAAATAATTATGTACACAATATATACATATATGTTGTGTGCATGTATGCATATATTTACATATAAATAACTATGTATATAGTATATACATGTGTATTATAGGAATGTATGGGTATACTGTATTTATGTACTGTGTTTCCCTGATAATAAGACCTATCCTGAAAATAAGCCCTCCCTTTACTGTGTAAGATTCCTCTAAAATAAGCCCTCCCCCGAAAATAAGCCCTATTGAGATTGCTACTGTAGTGAAGGTGATCCCCTGCACTACACGCTACATTATGGTACCCTCTGTATGCACCATACATACGGGAGTGAGGGGGCATGATGGAGGATAAAAGGGGCATGATGGAGGATAAAAGAAGAACTCAGGGGGCATGATGGAGGATAAAAGAAGAACTCAGCCAGCACTCACTGCGCTAAAGAAATGAAGAACTTCCTTGCAGAGAGAAGAATAGATCAAGTAATGATTCCTGCAGGAATGACTGCCTATCTCCTCACCCTTGATATTGCAATAAACAAGCCATTCAAGGACCATTTGCGCATGGAAGTCAATGACTACATTGAAAATAGAATGGAAAGAAATCAGCGTGGAAACTTTGTGAAGCCCTGTCTGCAAGAAGTCGTGACTTGGGTGAAGAAGTCATGGGATAAAATTACTGACAGCTTGTCGCCAAGGCACTACGAGCAAGTTACATGGACAAGACATGTTCATTTAAAGAGAGCTATATTGCTGGACATGACAGATTAGGTCCACTTCTTCTGAAGGAAATAGAGGCGCAAGACATCCAGGACGGAATTCAGGGTACAGACACTTAGGACAATGTTGTTGAAGAAGATGACATGATCATTATTGAATAAAGGTACTTTTTTTTGTTCACATTTACCTGTTTAATTAAAATTGCTGTCAATGTTCATTAAAATAAGCCCTCCCCTGAAAATAAGCCCTCTGGTGGTTTTCTGTCCAAAAAATAATAAGACAGTGTCTTATTATCAGGGAAACACGGTATGTACTATATTCTCAGGACAATAGGCAAGTAATTTTCTCACCTGTAAACTGGCAACATTTTTATTATCCACCTCTGAGGATGTTTGTGAAGAAACTTAGATTACTACATAATTGTGAAGTATTATGAGTTACTATTACTATGAAAGAGATGAGGCACTTCCCAAAGGGAAGAAGGAAGGATAAGTCAGCCTTAACAAGGACTACTTGATCCTCTGAGACAGAAGGAAAAGAGGAGAAAATGGGCAAACTTATAAATATGGAGCATAAAAAATAGGGAAGTTTAGAACTTACAGCCTAATTTTTTTTTTTTATCAGAAGAAGAAGAAGGTAAGGAAACAAGGAATTCTTAAATACTTACTATGTGACAGGCACTGTGCACTTTACAAATATCTTATTTGATCCTTATAACATTCCTAGGAGGTAGGTCATATTATTTCCCCCATTTTATAGTTGAGGAAACAGGCAGACAGAATGACTTTCCAAGGGTCCCACTAGAGAGTATCTGAGGTAAATTTAAACTTGAGTGTTCCTGACTCCAGCCTCAAAGCTCTAGCTGCTTCTACAGTTATGAGGAACAGTAGAGTAGAAAGGATAGCCAAAATAAGTTGGTTTCTAGAAAAGGACTGTTCAGTTTTATAAGCAATAGCAAATGCTTTTGCAGTTTAAGGGCATTTCATCTATCCCATTCATCTGAAAGATGAGGAAACTCAGACCCAGAGGGATGACTTGATTTGTCTCTCTTGGCTATTTAGTGAGGGACTTACATACAAGAAACTTGAATCTTTGTTCTGGTTCTTAATGGTTCTGGTGTCAAACTAATGTCCTTGTGAAGCACCTAGCACAGACTGCCTTATCCTTTAATTATTTTTGTTTGGCATTTCCCCTATCAGACATTAAGCAGAGAAAGGTTATGAGTAGATGCTTGATAAATATTTGTTTAATCAACGAAAATGGATGAATGACCAAATATTGTACAGGCAGATAATTATTTCTTACCATGTTTATAAAGAGTCTGAAATAAGAATCTCATCTTCCAGTTATCAGGGGAGAAATTAAAGTCGACAATCAACAAACATTTATTAAGTGGTTACCATGTATCAGATACTATGCTAAAAGGCTTCAAAAATATATAAAAACAATAGCTTATCTCAAAAACCTCACATTCTAATAAAGGAGGGATGCAGTGGGCATCTAGGGGGATGGGGAAAGGTCTCTTGTAGAATGTGGGTTTTGAGCTGAGCCCTGAACGAATCCAGGCAAGGTAAGAGGAGCAAGTGAAGAGGGCTGTCCAGGCAAGGAAGACATCCCTAAATGGATGGGAAATATGGGGTGTTATGCAAATAGGCTATGGTAATGGACTTGGATTTTGTGGAAGGTACTGTGCATAATAAAACTAGAAAGGTAGGAAGAGTTTTAAATGCCAGTCAGAGGATTTTATATTTGATCCTGGAAATAATAGGGGGCCACTGGAATATGAAGTGCGGGTGGGGGAAGTTGCCTAATCTTTGCTTTAGATCACCACTCTGGCAGCATTGTGGAGTACTGATTGGAGAGGAGAGAAGTTTGAAGCCGAGACCAATTTAGAAAGCTATTGCATTAGTAGTCTAGGTAAGAGATAGGAAGGGCTTCTATTAGAATAGATATTGAAATGTAGAAATGAGAAAATTTGGCAACTGAATGGATATGTGAGGTGAATGAGGAGTTGAGAACGATGCTAAAGTTGTAACTGGATGATTCAGAGGCTGACAGTAATTGGAAAGGTGGAAGAAAAAAGGGTTTTTAAAGAACAGGGCTTTTAAAATTCTTTGTCTTTGTGTCTCTTTGTCTCTCACTGTGTCTGTCTGTCTCTCTCTTTTCTCTCTATCTTTCTCTTCTCTCTCTCTCTCTTCTCTCTCTCTCTCTCTCTCTCTCTCTCCTCTCTCTCTCTCTCTCTCTCTCTCCTCTCTCTCTCTCCTCTCTCTCTTTTCTCTCTTTTTTCTCTTTGTCTCTCCTCTCTCTCTCTCTCTCTCTCTCTCTCTCTTTTCTCTCTCTCTCTTCTCTCTCTCTCTGTCTTTCTCTCTCTCTCTTTTCTCTCTCTCTCTCTCTCTCTCTCTCTCTCTCTCTCTCTCTCTCTCTCTCTCTTTCTCACTGTGTGTTTCTCTGTCTCCGTTTCTCTGTCTTTCTCTGTCTCCCCATCTCTGTCTCTGTCTCTATCTCTGCCTCTCTGTGTCTCTCTCCTCTCTCTGTGTGTCTCTTTCTGTCATTATGTTCTCTGTCTCTCTATCTCTCTGCCTCTGTCTGTCTGTCTTTCTGTCTCTCTCTGCTTCTCTGCCTGCATTTCAGCATCTCTGCCTCTGCCTTTGCCTCGGCCTCCTTCCCTCCCTCTTCTCTCCTTCCTCTTCCTCCCCCACTTCTTCCCCCCCTCCCCCCCCCCCCCCCCCCCCTCCCTTCATCCTCCTCTCATATCATAGACTCCCTTTGGCAGTCTGATAAAAGCCTATGGCAACTTTATCAGAATGATGCTTTGTTTCTTATATTCAAAACTGGGAGAAATGTTAAATTTCAAGTTAAAGGTTAGTGAAAATAAAGATGTAATTTTCCCCCATACAAAGTCATAGATTCTTGCCAAAATCTATACATGGACTCCTACCTGGACCCCTAGGTTAAGAACCCTTGGTTCTGCTTTGGACTTGTTATTCTTGATATGGGACATCCAATCCAAAATGTCATGATAGGAACTAGAGCTCAGGAGATAGACCAAGACTGGATATACATTTTTTTCCTTGTGGTTTTTCCCTTTTGTTCTGATTTTTCTCTCCCAACACGATTCATAAAAAAAATACATATTAAAATTATATTATTAATTAATAAATATGTTAATATACATACATAACCAGAAAAAATAAAAATTAATTTTTTAAAAAATACTGAATATACAGCTCTGGATAAGGATGATAATTGAGGCCACAGAAGTTTGTGAGATTCTATAAAAGAAAAAAAGAAGAGGTACCAAACATGAATTAATACCAGAAAAGGAGCCTGAAGAGGGGTGATCAGAAAGGTGGAGGTAGAACCTTTCAGTATTAGAAAAGTGATTAGTTCTAAGTAACTTCTGAAGCAGAGCACACAGTGGGACAGATGGAACATCATCAACAACATTGAGTAAAGATGGGGTGAATTTTCCTTCAAATTCAGAGCAGTTCAGGGGCTTTGGTCTAACTGTATTTCCTTTCTCTTTTTCATTATTTCAATATGCTTCAAAATGTTTTTTTGTTTGTTTGTTTGTTTTTTGTTTTTTGTTTTTTTTAATCATTGAAGCACTAGAGAATGGAAAAATAATATATTAGGCAATGAAAATGGGCATTAGGAAGAATATTTAATTTTAATGCTTAAAAGGTCTGGAATCTCATTGATAAGGACACTGTATCCATTCTGATTGCAGCCTTGGTATAACTTACTCTTTGAAAGTTATTGTAGCCAAATTCACCAGCTTGGTAAGGATTCTCCCGGATCGAGACAACACTGGGCTGACGTCCATTCTTGAAGACTAACTGGGCTAATACAAATAAAAGTCCTCTTCTGTTGCCTTAATGAAACATGAAACGAACAGTACCCAGGTTTCTCTACAGAATTTGCCCTCATTGCTACAATTACTATTAATTGTGGGGAATATGTTAGAGAAGCAATAGGAGATGAATAAACAAATTACAAGCAGTAGTGAAGGGCCACACAGAGCTCAGTGGAACAGTGGGTGAGGCCAAATCTGGAGTCAAAAAGTCTCCTCTTCCTGAGTTCGAATCTAGTTTCAGACACTTACTAGCTAGGTGATCCTGAGTAAGTCCCTTAACCCTGTAACTCAGTTTCTTCCTCTGTAAAATTAACTGGAGAAGGAAATGGCAAACCATTCCAGTAAATTTTCCAAGAAAACTCCAATTGGGGCCATAAAGAGTTGGTCACAACTGAAGCACATGAAGTGAAAGTCCAGTTGAGGTTAGATAGTAAAAATTTGCTGGGGACACAATCAATGTAATTCCATTTCCTGCTGTTCTGTTCAGTAGCTCAGGAGTAGCCTCAGAGGCACCTACAATGCTGAATGGCAGTGACCCATGCATTATGATCTACAGGATGTAGATTTTGAAAGGCCAAAGGAGCCACAGAAATTTAAATTGTGCACACTTATGTGACGGTTTCTCTTGTATGGATTTTTTTTTTTTTTTTTAGATTTTAAAAAATGGATTAGAAAAAATAAAAAGAGAACCACCATTCTTACCACCATTCATCCATAACATTGGAATTGCCATAGGAACAGCTGACAATATAGTTTTTTGATCAGAGTAGCTGAGAAGGAAAAGTCGTAGAAGATCACTTCTGCTTTGAAAGTAAAATCTGGAATTAACTTAATGCCATTTTCATCCTAGAGTATAGGAAGCTCTGATTAGCAGTGCCAAACCAAACTTCTCTTTCCCTACCTTTCCACATCTGAGATAGCAGCCCTAAAGAGCTCCATTGGGGAGAATGTTGGACTAAAAACCAAAATAATCACAACTAGGAACACTTATGTTAGGTGGTTCAGTGGATAGAGCACCAGGCCTAGAGTCTGGAAGAACTGAGTTCAAATCTAGCCTCAGACCCTTACTGGGCTGTGTGACCCTGAACAAGTCATTTAACCCTGCTTGCCTCAGTTTTCTTTCATGGGTATTCTTGTCTACCTAATGACCATCAGTCAGCAGAGACAACTAGGAAATCAAGAAATGACTGGCTCAAGGTCTCACACCCGGAAAGAGTCCCAAAGAGCAGAGATTAGAAGTCTGATCTGACTCACAGGCCCAGAACCATCCTGTCCTAACCTGGCCTTGGTGAACTTCTGAGAATGCCTTTGGAGGCCGAGTGCCAAGTTTATATTAAACCAAAGTAGGTCAAGGCAGAGTGGAAGAAGAGTTTGGGTAGAGACAGTAAATGTAAGCCCTTAGGAGCAAAGATTGGTTTTTGTTTGGCTGTTCTGTCCTTGTACCTTCAGCACCTAGCCCAGGGCCTATTAATTAAGTACTTAAATGCTTATTATTGAATAGAGGAAAATTAGCCAGGCATTTGGCTTTTGTTTAATTAAAAAAAATCCTTTATTCTTTTTTCCCAATTTAATAATTTAGGCAAATTAAATCAATAGTAGAGGGTATGAGAACTAGGAATACTGAAAAAAATAAGTATTTTGGATTTGGGTTGTTGTTTTTTCTTAGAACAAAATCAAAATTAAAAAAAATTATTTGTTGACCACCTTTTCCAAATTGTGGGGGAATGCTCCCTGAGGGGAAGAAAGTTGTAAAGCAATGGTCAAAATTATTGACTATCAGTAATGTCAGCTTTTTTTTTTTCTTCTTTGAAAATAAAGACAAGACAGTCAAAGACAAGAGCCAGGTAGGGGCAGGAAGCAGGGGAGAAGCATTCTCATGTCCCAGGGTTTTGGGGGGTAAGACTTGCAGCCTACCCTACCTCACCTCTCTCCCACATGGTCAAGTGCCATAATTTATGGCAATGATGCACCATAATGCCAATCCAGGGTTTTTTCATCAGTCCTACACTTTGGTGAGTAATGCAATAGCTCATTCTATCCCCTCTGGACTCCCTAGGAGTTTGTGATATACTGCTGTTCAAACATGGGCTCCAGTAAAGACACTTGATGTACTCAATTTCAAGCCACATGTTTAAAGAAGGTTCAGGTTGGGCAAGGGATGTCATAAGGTCAAGGACTCATTCTACCTGAGGCTTAAGTTAAGCAGGGAGATCACTCTATGTCCTCCTTTCAATTCTGGTTCCAGGCACTTTTAGGCTTAAAGATTTGGAGGGCACTCACATTCATTATGGTTTTTCCCCTTTGGTTTTAGAAGGCAAAATAGAACATTGGGAATTCAAATTTCAATTCTACTATTCAATCTTAAAATAAACCCAAAGATCACTGAAACTAGAAGAGATTTGATTACATTCAATCTATCAAGTTTATATTAAGATTCCACAATGCTGGGAATTCAAAGTGCAAAACCAGCCCTTGTCCTCAAGAGGCTTCCATCCTGGCATCAAAGGATTCAAGCTCTGCTACTTGTAGCGCTTGTGCACATCCTTCATTAATTTCTCTGGATCTCAGTTTATATATGGATAAAATTAGGCATTTAAATTTGACTTGTTAGGTTCCTCATCTATAAAATAAGAGAGCAGAAGGTGATCTCTTATGGCAGCTAGGTGGTTCATTGGATAGAATGCTGGCCAGGAGTCAGGAAGATATGAGTTCAAATCCAGCCTCAGACACTTACTAGCTGTGTGACTCTGGGTCACAATTAACTACTGCTTGCCTTACTCCATTGAAAAAAAAAAGAAATGGCAAAATCATTCTAGTATCTTTGCCAGAAAAAATCCAGTTTCGTAGTGCTATGGTTCATAACACTGTGGTTCAGTTGGACGTGACTGAATGACTGAACAACAAAGGTAATATCTAGATCCTTTCCAGCAGTTAACACTTAAGCAAGTCATTGATAGGATGAAACACGGACTCCCTGGATATCTCAGCAAAGGCTTAGAGAGCCAGGAAGAAGACCATAATGGACATGTAGGACTGGACTGATCCAGTCTGTCCTTATTTAGACATTTCACAAGCATAACCTTTAGCTCCCTTGATAACTGGAGTCATCTCCAGGTAGAGGAGGTGGTAGATAGTAAAACGAATAGATCAGTATCTATATTTTTAGAGAGACAAGTGGTATAATGGAAAGAGAGCTGAGTCATAGTCGAAATTCCAGCTCTGCTTTTCATAGGCTATGTATGCTTTACCTCTTCTGGGCCTTAGTTTCCTGCTATGTAAAAAAATGAGAGGATTGACTTAGAATAGAGATTTTTAACCTTTTTGTGTGTGTCATGAACTCCCTTGATGTTTGTTCCATAAGCTTATGGACTCCCAAATTCATAAATGAAGAAATGATCCATTTTAGTTAAAAGTTAGTGAAAATAAAGATATCGATTTTTTCCCATTCAAGTTTTCTGACTTTCTGGAATCTATACATAAAGGAGCCCTAAGTTAAAAACCCCTGGATTTGATTTCTTAACATTCCTTCTAAGTTTCTTTCCTGCTCTAACCTAAGCTTCATCTTCTCCCATACTCCAGGGGGCAAGTGAATGGCGATCAAACCCCAAAGTCACCTTTCCCTTTGCCCACTAGTGAACAACTCCAGCAGAGCTGAATTCACTTTGTTCCAGGAGGGAATTTGGGTGGGAAGAGGCAAGGCTTTGAGCTTGGTGGAGAAAGTGAAAAGAAAAATAAAACTGTACACACAGAATTTTTTTTTTTAAATACCATTTCAAAACACCAGAAAGAAGTCAAAATACCCACCCAATTTTATCTAACTTTACTGGTATCTCTGTACTCAGTATAAACCCTCTGCACCAGAGGCAGCTAGGTGGCACAGTGGATAGAGCACTGCTTCTGGAGTAGGAAGTTCAAATCTTTATTCAGATACTAGCAGTGTGATTCCAGGCAAGTCATTTAATTTCTGTTGCCTCAGTTTCCCCAAATATAAAATGGGAATAATAGCAACAAAACAGAGTTGTTGTGAGGATCAAAGGATAGCAGATGTTACAAAAGCATTGCCTCAGCTTCTCCAACTATAAAATGGAAATAATAGAGTTGTTGCCCGGCATATAGTAGGTAATCTATATACATGCATACATATATTATATAAATATATGTGTATAGTATGTGTGTGTTTGTGTGTGTGTGCATGTGAATAAACCAGCCACCATGCCCTAATTTCCCATCCCCACTTCTATTCTGGAATATCTTTCCTAGTGGACAATAAAGAAACTAGATCAGAACTTAAGTTCTAATTTGGCTTTGCTATTGCCTGCCTATGAGGTTTTTGACAGTTCACTTCAACTTGAGGTAGACTGGGGTTCTCTCTGAGTTAAGGTCCCTTCTAGCTCTAAAATCTCAGACTTTCTGGGCCCACTTCAGGTCCCAGCTCCTTTGTGAGCCTTTCCTGACACCCCCCTTGCTTGCAGGGCAAGCTCTTCTGAGCCTCCTCCAGCCTCAACTTTTGCCCAGAGTGCTGATGGAAAGTGTTCGTACTTTTTCCACAAGGCTGTCCTCTCCCCATCACCCACCTAATGATTTGCCCTTACCCCTTTGGATGGTCTTTGTCATTGGCTTCTGGGTTTCTTTTCCCCAGAATGTGCTTTGCCCTTTATTTTACCCCCTTCTCTGGCTTATTATCAGCTGTGCTACAAGGAAAAGGCATTGCTTCTCTCCCATCCAACTTTACTCCTTTGTGTCCTTTGTGCCTCAGGGGTCCCTGTCATCCCTGGGAAGTGGAGGAACATTCCCAGGCTCATTCCTATCCTTGGGAATTCTGTCCTAGATCTTTTGTCACCTCCTCATAGGACTTTATGTTGTGAGTTGCAAGCTTTTTTTTTTTTTTTTCCAGATCACAGGACTGAGGATCAAAACTGTTAGGGGCCATAGAACCCATTAAATTCAACTCCTAGCAAGAAGGGGAAACTGAGGCTCAAAGACTTCAAGTGATTTGCACCATGGTCACACGGTCACTGTGTCTGACACTGAAGTCACTGAGGAGGGGGTTGAACTTCTTAACTCCAAGTGCAGCACACCGGCCACTGTGTCACCTAGTTGCTCCCCTGACCCTCCAACATCATCATTTAGCCGCACTTAGACCATGTACCAAAATTCTTAGGAATAGCTCTGATTTCCTCATGATAACCAGAATACAAACTCCTTGATGCAGGAACTATTTCTTTTATTATTATTTTTTCTATTCTATGGTGCCTTATGTAGGAGCCTGAAAAAAATAATGATTAATTCATTAATCCCAACATTGGTTGGTAAAGTCGTGGGAGGGGGGGAGATAGAAAGAGGGTATTTGCCATCAGAGGGCAAAGTATTATGAATTTAGATGGCTCTATTGAGCCTAAGATTTAAGATGACTTGTTTTTAGGTATTGTGTCACACATTTAACTTTTCAGTGCCATAGACCAGTCATGTTCAATTTAAATGACATCCCTGTAGGCCTGATATTGACTTAAAAAACAAAACAAAAATGAATATTATCTGTGCTGTATTTTATGCAAGGCTGATAATTCTGTCCTAGGCAATTTGCTAGATCCATAAACTTAAATAAATGAATAAATAAAAGTGCTCACATACTTTGGTAAAGGGACTCACAACTTAGAATCTCCTATATCATTGCACCACAACAGGTCCAGTCCTTGTTCCCTATGGTAGGGATTCTTTTTTTTCTCTTAATGGTATTTAATTTTTCCAATTACATGTAAAAATAGTTTTCAACACTCATTTTTATTAGACTTTTGAGTTCCTGTTTTTTCTCCCTCCTGTCTCTTCAAGACAGCAAGCAATCTGATATAGATTATACATGTGCAATCATTTTAACCATTTCCATATTAGTTATGTTGTAAAAGAAAAATCAGAACAAAAGGGAAAAATCATGAGAAAAGAAAAACAACAAAAAAGTGAAAATAGTATGTTTTGGTCTTCATTCAGGCTCCATAGTTCTTTCTCTGGATGTGGATGGCATTTTCTATCACAAGTCTTTTGGAATTGTCTTGCATCATTGTACTGCTGAGAAGAGCAAAGTCAGTCATAGTTGATCATCACATAATCTTGATGTTATCATGTACAATGTTCTCCTGGTTCTTTTCACTTCACTCAGCATCAGTTTATATATATCTTTCCTGGTTTTTCTGAAATCCACCTGCTCAGCATTTCTTATAGATCAATAGTATTCCCTTACATTTATATACCACAACTTATTCAGCCATTCTCCAATTGATGGGCATCCCCTTGATTTCTAATTCCTTATATGGCAGGGATTCTTAATCTGAGGTTCAAAAATTTATCTTTAAAAATATTTGATAATTTTAAATATAATTGTCCTTTTTGATAATCACATGCATTTTGTTTTATGCATTTTAAAATGTTATTCTGAGAATGGGTCCACAGGCTTCACCAGAACATTGAGGGTTAAGAATCTTTTTTTTGTGTGGGGTCCACAAAGACCCTGCATTGAAACCCCAAATCACAGTCATTCTCCAAAACAGGAACAGAGAAGCAAAATTTTATTTATCGACTTCGCAAAGTCCTTTTTCTGTTCTGGAAAAATTCAGTGTCCTTACCATGCCTGCCTCCCTCATAAATAGATATTTCTCCTCTTTCTTTTCCCTCCAAGGTCAGAAGCAGATCTCTGTAAATGAAGTTAATAAACAGCTAACTCCAGAGGAATAAACAAATGGAGCAGCCGAGTTGGTGTAAACATCCAGCCCACCCCCTAACACTCCCCTTTGGAAATAATGTGGCCGAGCAGGGTGATCCAGCTTTTGGCAGGACCAGGTGCCCCTCTTAGCCCCTCCCATTCCAAACAGAGAGGAGGGCAAAAAGCCCTCCTGGCTTGGTAGCCTTCTAAAGTGGCTGCTTTATCTCTTGGGCTAAGCTTGAGTCAGGGTGGGGGTTGTGTTGAAAATCCTGACGACCTCTGTAGGAAATCTAAGGTCCATGGGGCAAGGATATGGCTCTGATGGTATGATTATTAGGAAGAACAATTAGTCCCTTGGTACCTGTTAGTAAATCATAGATGCTTTCATAGCTTCTTTCCCTCCAGCAGCAACTCCACATCTGAAGGATTATTTATTCTTCCTCATTTTATAATTTATCTCCAAAACAACTGAGATGCATATTATACTTAAGCTCTTTGATAACCCTTAGGCTTATTTTGCCTAATTTTATGCAAATTTTATTATAAAGCTAGCTATTGTTTAAATAAGGTAACTGAAGAGAGGCCTGTGCTGTCCATGGTCACATAGTTAGTTAATTTTTAATTCAGGATTTTAAATATGAAAGGTGGAAACTTCCTCAAAAGAATGTATATTCTTTTAGGAATAGGACTCTCATTTTGTCATAATATCCACAAGGCTTAACACAGTGCCTGGCTCATAGTAAACACCTAATAATTGCTTGTTGATCGATGAACTGATCTTTCTCTTCATTTAACATATGAGGAAAACGAGGCCAGAAAGTGAAATAATTTTGCTTAAGATCACACAGAAGTGTCAGAGCTGCGATTTAAATCCATGCTCTTCATATTGTCCTGCCTTGTAGCTATCATTCTAATAAGTGACTAGATCACTAATTAATCATATTTTTACTACTATACTAGATTACTTCAGAATAATACTCTCCTATTCTCTCCACAGTAACAACATATCAGTACCCAAACCAAGTTGCCAGGATCCACTTCCAAGAATTCCAGGGCCCCATTATTTATGAAATACTGAGTCACAGCATGTGGCAATAGGTACTTTTCCATGAACCAAATAACAATAATAATAGTGAATGCAAGGCAAGAGCAGGCATTCTGAAAATTTTATCTCAGATCAGGGTCTCTTAATCTGAAGGAGAAAGGGTGCTGGTTCCTTAACTCCCAGGAATTTGGAGGAAGGAAAAGCTGAGTAAGATTAATACAAAACACTAAAAAGTAGTGGTCACCAGTGGGGTGTACCTGGAAGGTCCTAATGCATAATGTCTGAGATTTCCACCTTTACTGAACAATTTAAGTATAAACACAGAGCAGGTAGATGGCTCAGTGGATAGAATACTGGCCCTGGATTCTTCATCCAGACTCAGACACTTGATACTCACAAGATGAGTGACCATGAGCACTGAGTTTATGAGAGCTGAGAGGACCTGAAACATTTATATTTACTATATGGATGTATGAATAGTCATTTAAACCCTTAGCTTCTTTCTGCACCTGTAAAATAGAGATCAGTAGGACTTGCCTCCCTCCCCTACAGACACATTAACCACCATGGTATATATGATGAGAGCTGTTATTATTGTTTTCACACTGCTTGCGTGACCTTGGACAGCCCCCTCTAGTTTTCTGGGCCTTGGTTTCCCAATTATAAAATGACCCCTAAAATCCTCTCTCATCTATGATCCCATGACTCTCATCTAGGCTTCCCTGCTGATTCATCTTCACAGGGCTTTGTCTCCCAAAGCCATAAAAACCTCTTTCCTCTGGAAACTTCCAGCCCCCCTGGACTATCTGACTTCTCACAATGGAAGTATTCCCCATCACAGAAGTCTCACCTTCTAACTGGCTAGTTCTTCCCCAAACCTTCAATTTAAGAAGGAGATTTGGGCCAAAGATCTCTTCATCCTCTGCCAGGCTGCTCCTCTGACACATTTCCATAAGACTTTCTCTACAGTGTCCTGGACTAGATCCATCCTAGTAAGCTCCTTGAGGGCAGGGTCTGTGTTTCTTTCTACTTCTATTTGTGTTCCCAGAACGTAGCATAATAACTGGCACATATTAAGAGTTTAATAAATGCTGGCTAACTGATCTATGACTGAATCTTTTTTTCTCTTTAAAATAAGGGATTTTTAAAATAAAATAAAACATAATGAGGGAATTGGACTTATTTACCTCTAAGGTTTCTTCCTATGATAAATTAAGACCTAATGGTCCAAGAGAAGGGGATAGGAAGCAGGGACTTATATAAGAAATGAATCCTTTATTCTGAAGGGAAAAAGTACAAAAGTTAGCTCACTATACTAATAAAACACCTTACTTCTCTTCTCCCACTTGTAGAAGGGGCAGGAGAATGGTTTTCTTCCTTATTTGATAGAATCCCTTGAATGTCTATGTCACTTTTAATTCCCAAAATGCTGTCACGCTTTATTTAATTTTAGTCTCTCTTTTTTTTTTTTTTTTTGAGAAATAAGTAAGGGTAATATTGATTGAAGTTGAGATCCCAGAGGTCAGAACTAGGGGCAGAGTCAAAGTTGCAAAGACATAGAATAACTCTGGATATAAGGAAATAATTCCCAACATTTAAAGCTATCTACAAAATGAAATGGGCTCTCTCCAGGGAGTGGACTCCCTCTCCAGGGTTCCTTACACAGAAGATGGATGCTGGGATATGTAGATTCTTATAAGGTAGAAGCTGGATAAATGGCCTCTGAGGTCCCTTCAGCTTTTGGGATTCTACAGTTCTCTGGAAGGTCTGTAAGATGATTTGTTTGAGATCACCCAGTTTAGAATGGCACCCAGAGAGGTCAAGGACATGAGGAACACTGGTTCTCACCCACCTGCAATACTTTGTAAACCTTGAAGTGCCAGAAAAATGTAATTTGTTAGCCCTTTAACATTTACAAAATTCCTTCTTAAAAACAATTTTGGGAGGTAGATACTGCAATGATTATTGCCCCCATTTTGCAGAAGAAAAATAAATGAGACTAAGAGTTTAAGTCAATTTCTCATCATCATACAGCTGTGTCAGTTTAAGTCAATTGTCCATCTTCATACAGCCATATCAGAGTTCAGGACACCTGATTCCTTTAGGTTACTGGGCACAGAGGAAACCCTTCTGTTTATCCTCAGGGCAGACAGATATGTGATGTGCTCTTAGAGTGCTGTGGGTTTTTTTTTTTTTAATTTAAAAATCAACAGCTAAGATAGAGCTGATTCCAAATGAAGGGAAACCAGGGCATGGACTCTTCTTGGAGGCTAAGAAGAACCTGTAGAGCAAGTTTTACTTGAGTGATAATATTCCCTAGAGGGAGGGGAGCAGGCCATCCCTGATGGAAAACGCTGAGATCTCTGTTGCTATGTGGTTTCCTGCCCAGGTTGTATGTGTGTGTGTGTGTGTGTGTGTGTGTGTGTGTGTGTGTGTGAGAGAGAGAGAGAGAGAGAAGGAAAAAAAAAGACATTCAAGATATCTGCACAGAGAATAAATCCTAGCAACAGTACTGGTAGCCTTGGATACCAACCATGTGAGTGTTAGGGGATAGATGGTATTTAGAAGGTTCCTAAAGTCCCTTCCAGCTTTAAAACTTTCTGATTGATTTTGGAAAACACACTAGATAAACAAGATATATAAGCAAAGGAATACAACAGTCCAAAGCAAAGAAATACCATGTAGGATGAACCTAAAAACACACATCAGGGAAAGGACTGTGGCTCTTGTTCATTTATTTCAGTGGTATCCAATTCTTTGTGACCCCATTCAGGGTTTTGGCAATGATACTGGATTGATTTTCCATTTCTTTCTCCAGCGCATATGATGGATAAAGAAACTGAGGCAGGCAGAGTCATGTGACTTGTCCAGAGTCACCCATTTAGTAAGTGTCTAGGGCCAAATTTGAACCCAAAATGAGGTCTCCTGACTCCCTGACTAGCATTCTATTTACTGAGCCATATAGTTGTGCCAATTTAGGACTGACTTCAACAAAAACTTCTGGGAAAACTGGAAAGTAGCTTAGTGGTACCATGGAAACAGACATAGTGAGTTCAACAATGTAAATGGAAAGAATAACAAAAGCAAAAATTAAAACTGATTGTTGTAAAATTATATAATGATCAATATTGGCCATAATAATAATAATAATAACTAACATTTATAAAACATATACTATATGTCAGGCACTGTGCTAAGTGCTTTATAATTACTTCATTTGTGTAGTGCTATTATTATTCCCATTTTACAGATGAGGAAAAATGAAGCAGACAAAAGTTAGGTTACTTGCTCGTGGTCACACAGTTAGTAAAATGTCCAGCCAAAAAGGCTAGATTTGAACTCAGAGCTTCCTGACTCCAGGTCTCATTTTCTATACACAGTGCTGCCTACTTGACCCAAAGAGCAGATATGCACCTCCCTTACTTGTTTGCAGAGGTGGAGGACAATAAGAGTAAAAAACTACATATAATAGCAGTATTAATATAACAATACATGTAATATAATATGGTAATTCATTCTTTTAGATGATTTTTCCCTTTTCTTTTTATTCTTTCTTACAAAGATAGGCTCTCTAGCAGGGTAATATATAAAAAAATAAAGGTGATATAAAAAAGGAATCAATAAAATATATATTTTTAAAATAATTACTATGGAGAATAGAAGCCTGGGAAATTTTACATGAACTAATATAGAGGGAAGTAAACAAGAACCCAGAAAAATCATATGTACAATAATATACACAATGATGACCCAAAAAACAGAACACCATCAGCACTAACATTGAATTTCTGTGAAATTATGACCCAGTTTGCCCCCAAAGGAGACATATGAGAACACACCTCCAAACCTTTGAAGAGGTATAAGACCATGGGATGGAATACTTCATATCTTATTGGACTTGGTTTAACTATAGGCTGATTTCATTGAATTGTTTTTGTTTTTCTCTTTTGTTACTTTTTAAAAAAATATATAAAGGATGGCTCTTTGGTAGGGGGAAACATATATTGAGAAATTAAGATGATCTAGAAACAAAAACAAGAAAAAATCAGAAAGCTGAATAAGACCATCCCATGATGATAAGGAAAGAACTTAAAGATCCTTTCATCTTAATTTCTCATTTTATAGGCATGGGAACTGAGATGCAGCTCACATGACTTACTTGCCCCTAAGCTCTTACAGAGGGCAAGAAACATTTGTCCTGACTCCAAATCCCACATTCTTTTCAGCATCATATGCTCTCCTCTCTCTCAAAGGTCTCTTTTAGTTTTTAACATTTTTGAAATCAATAAACCTGGCTTTATAACCTTTGTTTTCCTCAAGTCCCCCAAACCATTTTCTTTATGAAGATGACTTTGCCTCCTACTTTACTGAGAAAAATCAAGGCCATCTTTGGCCAGCTCCCTTCCTCTCTTTTATTCCACCACCTCCCATAACTTTTACAACCTCACTCATCTTTTTCTATTTTGGTGCAATCTTGTTGGAAGGGTGGCCCCTCTTCTTACCAAGGCAAACCACTTGTTCCCTCAATTCCATGTCCTCCTATTTCCCCCACAAAAGTACTTTCTCAGACATTCCCTATTTCTCTCTTCCCTTCAAGGCTCTGCCTATCGGCTTTTCTCCCAACAGCTATAAACATGCTCAGATCTCCCCCATCCTTAAAAACAAAAATCGATCACCTGCCCCTCCTATCCTCTCAAGCAATCTTCCTATAGGCTTGTTCCTTTTCCTGCAAACTTTTCTGAAGTTATCCAGATTGGCTGCCTCTACTTCCCCAACCCACTCATTGCTCAACTTTGTGCAGTCTAACTTGAAGTCCCACCATTCTACTAAAATTATTTTCTTGAAAGTTAACAATTATCTGTGATCTGTTAAATTTTTCCTTTTTTCTTTTGTGGTTGTTTTTCAATTGTATTTGACTTTTCATCAACCCATTTGGGGTTTTCTTGGTAAATATACTGGGATGTTTTGCCATTTCCTTCTCCAGCTCATTTTACAGATGAGAAAACTGAGGCGAATAGGGCAAGTGACTTTCCCAGAGCCACAAAGCTAGTAAGCATTTGAGGTCAGTTTTGAACTCATGAAGATGATTTTTCTTCACTCCAAGCCTACCTATTTGTCTCTCCTTTGACTTCTCTGCAATTTTTGGCACATAGGTTTCTTGACTTGAATGACACTCTTTTCTAGTTCTGTTTCTCATTCTCCATCTATTATCCCCTAATCCTGAATATTCCCAGAACTATCCTGTGCTCTGTTCCCTGACTTATTTTAGTGATTTCCTATTATTCTCTTGAATTCAATGAACATTTCTAATTTAGATCAAGAGTCCAAAAATGATGGCCACAGAGCCAAATCCAATCTCTTTACTGTTTTTATAAGAATGATTTTATATTTTTAAATACAATAAAAATATTTTTTAAATGAAAGAACCATTCTTATCTTAAGGACCTATGTATTCAGCTCATATATTTAGATTAAAATGTATTTAAACCATGCCCAAAGTTTGGTCATAGTTTGCAGATCTAGATGATTCCCAAATATCCAGTTTTATTCTCTTTTCTGAAAACCACTCTTATACCAGTAGCTGCTAGTTTATTCACTTCCTCTTAGATGTTCTATCTGTGTCTCAAACTCAACAAGTTCCCAAACTAACTAACCTAACCTGCTTGCCCCTAAATCTGACATTTTTCCTATTGATTATACCACTATTTTTTTCTATCACCGCGATTTAGAACATCAATCTCAACTCTTCATTCTTCCTTGATTCAGTTAATTGCCAAATCTAATTCATTCTACCTCCACAATATCTCTCATTCCCTTTCTTTCTACTTGCATGATGTAGAAATGCAATATCTTACTTCAGACCCTCCTTAACTTCTTTATGGATTATTGTATTTGTTTTTAGTCTTTCCCCCTTTCCAAGTCATCTTCCACATAGCTGCCAAAATAGTTCTTTTTAAAGTACGTTCCTGACCATGACACTCCCTTATTCAATGCTTTCAGTGCTTCTGTAGCATAAAATATCAACTCCTCAGTTTGGCATTTAGGGTTTGCCAGAATTTGGCTTTGATTTTCCTTTCCAATTTATTTAATATCATTTCCCTTTATATATGTGATATAGTTCATCTGACCTACTAACTGTCCCATTAACTCAACAATCTATCATATGCCTAGATGTAGTTTTCCCAGAAGTCCCTCATCACTGGAACACACTAACTTAGTGTTATTGTTCAGAATCTACACCTTCCTTCTAGGTCAGGTGCTATTACCTCTGGGAAACTTTTCCTAATACTTGACATCTTGCATCCCCTTTCTTTTCTGCCCATGGTTACTATTCTTTCCCTCCTCAAATTATCTTGTATTAATTGATCAGTGTATATAGATAAGGTAAGATTCCTAACTTCAGAGATTGATTCATTGTTGTTGCTGTATCCAAATGTCTGAGCCAAAGCTTCTTAAACTTTTCCTACTTGTGATCCCTTTTTTCCCAAGAAAGTTTTATGTGACTATATAGGTTTATAAAGTGGGTATACAAATCAAACATTTACTGATAATAAATCATGATTTCATAATAAATAAAAATTTAGTTATGCAACCCCAGATGGTATCACCACCCACATTTTAAGGAGCTTTGTAATAGTCAATAAATAACTGTTATATGACTCAGAGTTCTAGATCTGATACTTAGTGGCTGTGTGACCTTGGTCAAATAATTTAATATCTCTTGACTTCAATTTTTCAGTGGTAAAATAGGGGGATGTAGGGAATAACATATAGAAATTACTTTGTGGTAGTAAAATTTTACATAAATGTAACTGCATCATTTACCTGCAAGAAAGATTTTGCAGGAGAATGTGGCTTGGTTATCTATGCCTCAGCCCAGGAACTAAGGGATAGTACATCATCCTAAATTTTTCATTTTCTATTCCTGTCCTTTTAGGAGTAGGGCTCATCAGGGTCACTTGTGAGATTAAGCACTATAGTGGAGCTAAGTGGAAAAAATAATTTAGGATCAGGCTACAGAAATCAAAAACACCCAGTTATCTCAATTATTCAGGATAGTAAAGGGAAGTGGTATCATAGAGGAATAGACCCCAGGATCTCCTGGGAAATTCTGGCATTATTGAAACAGATCTTTAAACATGTGTGCATGCGTTATGTATATAATATTGAATAAAAACAAAATATCTTGTATATAAAATATGTTATATCTATGTACTACATATTATATTATATATACACTCTTACATATGTATACATACACATATAGATACATTATACATATATGTATACACATATACATATATCAAGTATTGTCATTTTTATTTTTATTCAACTAGATCTTCCATAAACTGAATAAATCTCTCACACATTTAATTTCCAAAATATGTTTAGATTCTCTTATAAAGAATAACATATAAATGTATCAGCAAGCACTGCTGAGTTCTTGATAGCTTTGTGTCATCATGTATTTTACTCATTCAAGCTCTGGCAGGTCTTCCCAAGTTGGAGAGGTTTCAAGTATGAGTGTGATGACAGACTATGTTTGTCATCCAAAGAAGGACCAGTCTAGTGAGTTTCAGAGAGGTTTATCACCAGTAATATCCACAAAGAATGATTAATTTTGTGGGTTCCTTTTTACAACTTGCTACATTACTGGTTACTTTTTCAATTTTTTTCATTGTATCACTAGAATTCTCTAAGTAACCTATCTATTTTCTACAAATAGTCATAATCTACTTCCTTTCAGTTTAGACTTATTCCCTCAATTTCTTTTTCTTGTCATTGCTATAAATAACATTTCTAGAACTATAGTATATCAAAATAGAGGAAACAGACATCCTTGCTTTTCCCTTATCTTACTGGAAAGGCTTTTAATGTTTTTCTGATAAAAATAAAAATAATACTCTTAGTTCCAGGTGTTATTTATGATATTGAGGAAAAGTACATTTATTCTTATTTGGTTTACTGTTTTTAAAGGGATTTTTGTAGTCTGCAGAATCTTCATGATCTTCTATTAAGTCAGGATTTGCACTTGTCTGAACTGATGAAATCCTAAGTCATTGAAGCATTTAATCAATCAATGGATACTTCTGGTACAACTACTATCTTGCTGGGATGTCTTCACATCTTAAAAATATTGGGAATTACAGTATTATAGGATTATTAGCCCACAACTAATATTGAATTCTATCTTAATCATTGGTCCATTGGACCTTTGAATTTTTAAAAAGTACTTATTGAAATCTTTTATTTTTACATTATCTACATTTTTAAATATTTTCTTCCTCTAACAAAATAGTTTAGCAAAACAACCACTACAATGAAAAAAAATCTGACATTATATACAATGTCCTACTTCCACAATCTCCCACCTGGCTTGCTTTTTAAATAGAAATAACTCTGGGAGGTCTTCTTATCTATGGAGGCAGGAAACTATGCTGAAGAAATAAAATGCACTACCTTGGAGAATTATCCACACTCCCTTCCATCCCACTTGCACCCCTGAGTAATCAAGAGCTAGCCAAGTTCAGTACAAATTCACTGATTGTGGCAAGGAAGAATGCCATAAGAAGTCTAGCTGAAGTGTGGGTAGGTGAAGAATAAAAGGGAAAAGGAAGGAAGAAAAATTAATGCTAACTCACATTTAGATGGCAAAGCATTTCTCTCATAACCATGTTGTAAGATAATACAACAGATGTTGTATTATGTTACAGATGAGGAAAGTAAGGCTTAGATAAAATGGACAGCCCATAGTTTTATAACTTGAACTTAAACTTAAGTTTTTCCATTTGGGAGCCCAGTACATATCAGAAAGACCATTCAAAGGCCCACCTTCACCATCTAGCCCTCTCCTGTGACTGCAAACTGAATCAGTAGCCATTCCAGGGAAGTCACAGATCAGTCTACTCAAGAATCTTCTTTCTTGTCCAAATGCCCCTAGATCTCCACGATGCTACACCTCAAGAGTGCATACCCTCACCTGGTTTAACTATATTGGTATCATGGAAACAATTTTTCCCCATCTGTTCTTACACATTTCAAAATCCAGCATTAAGGGTCAAATTTCACCATAATGAAGATAATCAGGGATTACATAACCACTGCTCATTCCTTTGAGACTCAAGGATACTCACTTATCCTACCTTGATAAGATTTAAAGCTGGGTGAGGGAGACCAGGATCAAAATAATCCTCTCCTTCAAGGTGCTTACGTTCTACTGGGTTTGGGGGAAAGGATAACAACATCTAGCCACAGAAGAAAATATAAGTAGATATCAATACGGGGAGGACATCAACAACCCTGTAATGGGGAGAAAGAAGCGGGAATGGTGTAGAATAAGGATTTAGCCATCATTCTTCAACAAATATTTGGTTAGTTCTCCCATGGCCCTAGTCTGCCCATGCTGCTCTGGATCTTGCCAGTCCCAGAAAAATGAGGATCTAGTCAATTCATGCTCACTTAAATGTTAGGACTTTTCGTTAGTGGCACCCTTTCAAGGAGAGTAGGGGAAAAATATAGTTTCCAGGGCATCTACTTCATATTTGTCTAAAAGGAATTTTAGCTAGACTTTTAAGAAAACAGGCTGATAAGGGGAAATAGGTAATCCAAGAATGGGTGGGTCTGCAGAGAAAGCGTAGAGTTAACTCTTCTATCAGGTTGTATTTATTGTAGATATTGTAAGATGAAATGAACAAAAATGAATACTACCTCCCCTGCTCCTCCTCCTCCACCACCAAAAAACAAAAAACAAAAACCACCACAATAATAAACTGGCTCTGCTCTAAGGTTTCTTATACTAAATAAATTAAATCCAACTTTGGCCTTATGTGCCCCACGAAAAGGGTCTAGGGCTCACTGCACCACAACTTTGTCCAGTCTCGGACTCCCTCCAACGCAACAGGAAACTGCCCTGCTCACCTTTTGTGAGTAAAGAATAGGAGGAAAAGCATAGGTTAAAAAAAAAAAAAAAAAAAAAAGGGCAGTAGAAATCTGAGCCCCTGGACAGTGCTTGTTATCCAAATTCAATCACTGAATAAATCAATCATTCAACCAGCATTATAGGCACTATGCTAAGCAGTAAATGTACTTAAAACCTGCCTCTACTCTCATGGAGCTTATATTTTAATGAAGAGTTTTCTCCTTCATTAGAATGTGAGCACCCCAAAGTAGGGACTGTCTATTTTTCTATTTATATTCCTAGTGTTTATAGCACAGTGCTCTGTATATACACAGTGCTTCATTCAATTCATCCATAATACAGTTAGTTGATGCAATAGACAAGGAGCTGGGAAGACCCAAGTTCAAATTTGCCCTCAGGCTCATTCTACCAGTGTTATCCTGGCCAAATCACTTAACCTCTGTCTGCTTCATTTTCCTCAACTGGAAAATGGACATAATAACAGCATCTTCTGAAATAATATTTATAAATGTCTTAGCACAGTGTTTGTTCATAGTGGATATAATATAAATATCTAATTCCTTCCCTTTTGTATAAGTAAATACCACATATACAAAATAAATACAAGACAGTTTGGGAGGGGGCAGTGGGTTCTCAGATATAAGAATCAGGGAAGGCTTCATGTAGGTGTCCCTTGAGCTAAGCCTTAAAGAAAACGAGAGATCCCAAGAGGTAGCAGTGAAAAGGGAGTGCAATCTAGGTATGGGAACTGCAAATACAAAGCCCTGAAGGTGAGAAATGGAGGGCTGGCTGTGTAGGTTATGGGGCTGGATCACGGAGTATATGGAAGGGAGAAATTATAAGAAGGCTATGTTATCTAAAGGTAGGAAATAAAAGGAGGCGCAAGGTTTTTCAGGTCTAATTGAACATTTGGTATTATATACTTAAAGGCAGTGTAATAGAAAGATATTTGACTTAGTGTCAGAAGGCCTGCCTGAATCTTGGCTCTTATCACTTAATGATCCATTGTGGGGAAGTCACTCATCCTCTCTAAATCTGTTTCCTTAACTATACTGTGGGAATAATAATACTTACTAGTTTATCTGTGAGAAAAATATTCTCTAAACAAAAGCACTTCATAGGTTTTAGTGGTTATTAGTAAAGGTAGATTCTTCAATTTACCCATCACAGCCACTCAAGAGAGAAGTGTTCCTATTTCAGGCTGATACCTGCAATAGCTCCCAGCACTTATCAGAAGACAACTTAATCTGCTCTTCACAGTGCCCCCTATCATCTTCCTCTGACACTCTGATGGCCCAGTCTAGTAAAACTGCCACTGAGGTTTCCCTTTGCATTTCCTGGAGGTCACTTGTAAATGTTGATGATAGAACCTTCTTTTAAGAACTTTATCACTCCATCTTTTCTGAGAGTGGAGTGTACAAAATATAAACTCAACTTCTCCAATAGTCTTGGTAGATAGGTAATCAACTATTGGAAGTACAGGTAGACTGTCAGGAAACCACAGGGATTTTTATTGTTCTGGATTTACTGTAAATGTTGGAGGATACAATTGCAACAATTGGCACAGCAATTTCTCTTCCCTTGGGGATAATAATTCAGGCTATCAACAAGGATTATGAATCAGGAAATTTTAGTGCTCAGCATAGTGCTGGGTGCTGTGAAATAAATAAGACAAATAAATAAGTAAAATATGGTACTGGGATAAAATGGAAAGGGTCCTAAAATTGGAATGAAAGGATCTAGGTTCAAAGCCTGGTTCTGTCATTCAGTCTTTGTGACTTTGAACAAGATGCCTCACTTCTCTGAAAAAATGAGCAGATTGGATTACAAGTTAACCTATAAAGTCTATTCCAGCTCTAAATGTTTGATGCTCTTCCACTATTTCCTAGGATATTAAACTAGATTGTAGTCAGGGTAGCAATCATGATCTCAGACAAAACAAAAGCAAAAATAGAGCTAATTAAAAGAGATGATCAGAGAAAGTATGCTAAAAGTTACTGATTTTAATGAAATGATATAAACAATTTTGTAGCAAGTTTCTTTGATAAAAACCTAATTTTTAAAATATACAAAGAAGATAGAATTGAGTCAAATTTATAAGAATTCAAGTCATTCCCCAATTGATAAATGGTCTAAGCAGATGAATATGCAGTTTTCAAAGAAATTAATCAAAGCTACCTATAGTCATATGAAAAAATGCTCTAGATTATAATTGACTAAAGAATTGCAAATTAAAACAACCCTGAAGTACTACCTCATACATACATAAAAATGACAAATGCTAAGGAGATGAGTGAAAATAGCTTATACTGATGATTATTATAGAATAATGAACTGGTCCAACTATTCTGGAGAACAATTTGGAACCATGCTTAAGAAGACTATAAAGCTATAAACCCTTTGACCCAGAAATACTTTGACTAGGTCTGTACCCCCAAAAAGATTAAAAAAAGGAAAAGGATCTCAAACACACACACACACACACACACACACATCACAGTTCTTTTTGTGTGGTGGCAAAGAACTAGAAATCAATTGAGGAATGGCTGAACAAGTTATGGCATGATTGTGATGGAAGACCACTATGCTATAAAAAATAACGAGGAAAACGGTTTCAAAAAAACAAGGCAAGAACTATATGGACTGATGTCAAATGAAATGAAAAGAACTGGGATCTCATTGTATAATATAACAGCAGTATTGTAATGATGATCGATTGTGAAAGACTACTCTAATCAATACAAAATTCCAAGACAATTCTAAAGGATTCATGACATGTTATTCACCTCCAAAGAGAGAACTAGTGAATTCTGAGTGCAAATTAATGTATAATTTTCTACTTCGTCACACTTAAAAAAATATTGATACCTGTTTTGCATGATTTCACATGTCTAATTGATATCATATTGCTTTGCCTTCTTAGTAGGTGTGGAAGGGTGTAGGAGGGAGAAAGACAATTTGGAATTCAAAACTAAAATAAATAAATAAATAAATAAATTGCAACATTAAAACAAAAATTGTAAGCTCCTTGAGAATGGGAACTATATCTAACTTTGTATCCATCTTTCTGACTCCAGGACCTGGACTTTTGTTTTGTTTTGTTTTTCTCCTTTTTTTAAAAATTGTTTTTAATTTTTGACATTTATAAGATTTTGATTTCCATTTTTTCTCTCTTCCTCCTCACCTCTCCCCAAGATGGCAATCAATCTCATATAGGTTATCCAGGTGCAATCATATTAAACATTTCCACATTAGTCATGTTGTAAAAGAAAAATCAGAACAGAAGGGGAAAACCATTAGGAAGAAAAAACAACAAAAAATGAAAATAGTATGCTTCAATCTTTATTCAGATTCCATAATTCTTTCTCTGGCATGGCATTTTCCATCTTTTAGAAGATTATTAGAAGTCTTAGATTATTGTATTACTAAGAAGAGCAAAGTTGATCAAAGTTGATCAATCATATAATGTTTTTATTAGTATGTACAATGTTCTCTTGATTGTTCCCACTTCCCTGCATTAGTTCATATTAGTCTTTCCAGGTGTTTCTGAAATCAGTCTGCTCATCATTTCTTATAGACCAGTAGTATTCCATTATATTCATGTACCACAATTTGTTCAGCCATTTCCCAGCTGATGGGCATCCCCTCAATTTCCAATTTTTTGCCACCATAAAAGAACTGTTATAAATATTTTTGTACATGTGGGTCCTTTTCCATTTTTTATAATCTCTCTGGGATACAGACCTAAAATTGCTGGATTAAAGGGTTTTATAATTTTACATCTTTTTGGCTCTAAATAAATCTAAATTATTCTCTAGAATGGTTGGATCAGTTCACAACTCAGAAAAAGTTTGTTGAATTAAGAGGTATTAACTGAAATCATTCAAAAGGAAAGCATTATATCTTTAAGAATGAATAGGATATGGATAAGTGGAAAGGCAAGATGTCCCTAATACTCTTGTCTTTTCTAGTACCTTCTCAAGACTGACTTCAGAGCTACTGACTGGATGGCTTTGACTACATTTCAATTCCCTGAATTTCAGCAATAAATACCCTTGCCTGTTCTCAAAAAAGATGGCTTGGGGCAGCTAGGTGGCGCAGTGGATAAGAGCACCCCGAAGTCAGGAGGACCTGAGTTCAAATGTGACCTCAGACACTTAACACTTCCTAGCTGTGTGACCCTGGGCAAGTCACTTAACCTCAATTGCCTAAGCAAAAAAAGAAAAAAAAAAGATGACTTGAGGATAAAATGTAATAAGATGTGAAGAAACTGACACTAATCAGGAAAAAACCTGTCCCACAAGTACTCCTGCAAGTGGGAAAAAATGTTAAAAGTGCTCATTGGTGCAGTTAGCATTTTTTTTTTTTTTTTTTTTGCATTTAGATCGTTCAGTAAGTAGCTGAAACCCTGAGTCAGAAAATCTTAGTTCAAATCTCCTCTCAGGCACTTATTGGCTCTGTGAACCTGAGCAAGTCACTTAATTTATCAGCCTTTCTTTACTCACTGGTAAAATGGGGATCGATAATAGCGCCTGACTCCCAGGATTATTATGAGGATCAAATGAGAAAGTAATTGTAAAGTGCTTAGCATAGTGCGTAGCACATAAATAGGTGCTTAATAAATGCTTCTTATTTTTCCTTCCCCTTCACTTTATCAAAACCAAAGACATATTTTTTCATCAAAGATCCTATTTGTGAACCTACCATAGAATTATAGGCCTTAGAACTAGAAAAGAAATCAGAGATCAGCTAGTCCAAATCCCTAATTTTTTGGGGAAGGAAACTGACATTCCCAGGATTGCTACTGTTGTTGTTCCTCACAACTCTCAAGTGGTAAAGCTCTTCTGACTCAGACCAGGTCTTCTGACTCCAAATCCCATGTTCTCCCAACTGCAGCAAGGAATAAGGTCTAGGAAAGAATCACAAGGATTCTCAGGTTCTAATTCTAGTAGAAAAGCCATGCCTCCTCCAAAGCTAAACAGAAAAGATCCACTGATTTCAGTCAAAAGGAAGTGATTTAAACCAGCTTCTAATACTTACTAGTTATTTAGCCTCTTGGAGACTCAGTTTCTTGTTTTGAAAAATGAGACAATATTTGCACTGCCTACCTCTAAAGTTATAAGGAAAATACTTTCTAGATTTTGAGGCAGTATGGAAATAAGTCTTGGAACATATACTCTGTATGTTCTACAACTCTAACAAATGACAATCTCTCAGGGCCCTCAACAACTTTCTGAGGCTAGAAGTTGCAGAAAAGTTGTTGATCTTCCTCAGTAGAAGGGATTTCCTCACTTGGAGTTCCCTGAAATCATGAAATCACAGCTTCAGACCATTATTTTTAAATGCCAGTGAGTACTCATTTATGAAGCATCTGAATCATTGTGCTAAGTGCTAGGAAGACAAAAAAAAAAAAAGTCAAAAGGTAGTCCCCATTCTCAGGGTACTCTCAAATAATACAACTTTGTACAAGCAAGCTATCAAGAGGCTGAATAGCAAATAATGGAGGGAAGGTACTGAAATTTAGGGGGATCAGAAAAGATGAAAGTGGAGAAGATAGGATCTTCATATGACTTTAAGGAAGCTGGAAAAACCAGTAGGGGAGCAGAGGAAGGGTATATCTACTCTCAAATGGGAAGGAGATTTAACAGAAATCAAGAAGAATCTGGGGAAAAAAAACCAGCACTTAAGACTCAATCTTCCCTACAAGTTCCCCTTCTCTTTCCTTCTCCTTTCTGTGGCTTAAAAGACCATTTATGTGACCGATTTTTTCCTATCTCTCCCCAATTTAATCTGAAGTATAGAGGATAAAAAGCAGCCTTAAAACTAGATAGACCTAGTTGAAGTCCAAACTCTGACACATACTGGCTGTGATGCTACCTAAATTGTGGAGAAGCTGCCATTACAGTGGCAAAAGGGTCCTTCTCGTAGATTAGTGAAATCACAGGTGCAGCCTCTGTCTCTCTTCCCCTACCCAACTTGGAAAGGCTCAAAGCCTTTCATTCCATTCTATACAACTTCGTAATTTACTGATACCGTGACTTTCTGCAAGAAACTTGACTTTTCTAAATCCTAATTTCTTTATCGGCAAAATGGAATCATAATATTTGCACTATCCACCTGACCAAGTTGTTGATCTGATTAGGTGAGAATGTGTATAAGCATAAATAGCTCTAGTCGGCAATTATCAAATTCAGCTTATCTGATCCCTACATTGTCCCTTCTCTCAAAGAAATCACAAATCCACGGATAAACAGTTAAAACTTCAATTAGTCTCTGGACTAAGGCTCTAATCAGCATTAGTTCCCTTTGGGACCAAGATTCCCTCCTCTCCAGAGTGTAGTGGCTCCCCAGTCAGAGTCCTAGGGAAAATCTATCAATCTTGCGTAGACTTTTATTGGATGTCTGAACTAAATTGAAGCAGAAAACAAACACAAAAACATCGCCTAAGGAAAAAAAATCTGTCATCTCTCAAAGATACAAAGCTAGGGGAAATGGGGAGGGGGATTAGCGACTGGGGGTTGATACAGATTTAAAAAAAAACGAATTCAAAGAAACTGTGAAAATTCTCCCTGTTGTCCGAGAAAGCCGCTGCACTGTAGGGCTCCGCGGGTAGGCAGGATGAAGGGAATGGAAAGAAGTGGGGTCCTGGGCAGAACTTAGATGGGATAGGTAAGTTTTGGAAAGTCTGTGCAGCGAGAACTCATAGGTTCCAAGAGCCCGTGCAGCCAGAATGGGGAGCATGGGGAGTTCAGGGCGCAGTAGAGGGAGCTCAGGTGCGTGGAGAGGGTGAGGGGGCACAGGTGGTGTGCAGTTAGAAGGCAGAGAGGAAGGTACGCGCGTGGCCAGGCGAGAGGTCGCGTGTGGCGGGGAGCGCCGGGTGTGTTTAGACTGCAGGAGTAGGAAGGGATCTTAGAGATCGAATATGTACACCAGCGCTTTGTGACAGAGGAACAAACCGAGGCCCAGAAAGCTATAGAGAGGAGAAAGAGAAGGGGAGTACGCGGAGCCAGGCGCAAGAAGGAAGGAGAGCCGCAGCCCAGCGCGGAGAGGGGCCGGGAGGAGAGGAGGGCGTCCCTGCTGCTGCTCCCTTACCTGGGCTCCGCGGGGCGCTGGGGTGGGAAGCAGAGCGACGGGCCAGAGGCCAGGGCTGCTTAGGAGTCCACACCCCTCCCCCGATTACCGACAGCCACGGTAACAGCCTGACCTCCCCGATCCTGGACAGACTGCGCGGCACCTGGCCCAGCCCGGGCGGGCTGCTCAAGCCCGGTCCGTCTCCGCCCCCGCCGGTCGAGGGAGGAGCTGAGCCGGGGCGGGCCGGCCAGGGATCGGGAAGGTCCAGCTCTCCGTTTTTCCCGAGGCCGCTCCAGGATTGGGAGTCGGGGAGGCAAGAAGCATTGGCATTGACCTTGCGGGATATTGTCCCTATCCTGACAAGGACCCTCCAAAAGGTGATTTCCTTCCTCCCTCAGCAGTTAACCAGACCAGCATCCAAGCCGCAGCTCCCACCTGCTAAGTCTCTCCTGGCCTACGGGGAGTAGAGACCTACAGCTAAACTTACATCTTATTTCTTTTCCGAGATTTAGGGCCCCTGGACCCCTGGGGATGGACAGAAAGAGACGTGTTTAGATTGAGGTGGGGTACAGTGAAAAATGGACAAATCTTGGGATGAGGGGAGCTGGATTCAAATTCCACCCACACACCACATTACTTTAGACAACTCTCAACTTTGCCATTCAGCCGTTTTTCATTTGTGTCCCACTCTTCATTATCCCTTTTGGGGTTTCCTGACAAAGACACTGGAACAGTTTTTTTTTTTTTTTAAGTAATAATTTTTAAAGTGCTTTGTTTTGTTTTTAAAAGAGTGTTGAATGAGATAGTTTCTGAAGTCTTTCAGTTTTAGATTAAGGACCCCAGAGGAGGGGTGGGGTGAACTGTGAACTATAGGATGTGGCTCATAGGATGGATGTCGATCTCTCCAAATACAGGCCATCTCCCAAACCCTAAAACCAAAGGAGAATATATCCATTTTTTCATGTTTAGTCGTGGTGGACCAACTGTCAATGAAGGTTTTTTTGGCAGAGATAACAGAGTCATTTACAATTTCCTTCTCCAGCTCCTTTTACAGAGGAGGAAACTGAGGCAAATAGGGTTAAGTTACTTGCCCAACTAGTCAGATTTAAACTCTGATCTTTCTGACTCCAAGCCTGGCACGATATCCACTGCTAGATTCACAATTTCCTTCTAGCACACAGTCTACAATTGATCCCTGCCTTCTTAAGTTAGTCTTCTTCAAGTCTGTCCATAAATCCTTCATTGAGATGATTTTTTCCAAGGAATGAGATCAAGGTTTCCTAATCAGGAGCCCTCAAAGATTGTTTTTTTAAAAAAATTATTATTATTATTATTAAAATGCATTGATTTTTAATGTAATGGTTTCCTAATAATTCCACAGATTTTATTTAAAAACATATTCTGAGAAGGCATCCCTAGGTTTCACCAAATTATTAAAGGGTTCCTGAACCCCAAAATTGTGGTTAAAAACTGTTCTAGGTCTTACAACATCCTGCAAGTACCTATGTAATTGCATTTTTTATTACAAGGCTGTTTTTTCTGTCCCCTTTTGAGTTTCCTAACCCTTTTATAAAAGCCAAATTGAGGAAATTATGGCCTTAATTCTGAATAATATGATAATAGGGTGAAAAAGGGGAGAACTTAAATGTGATTCAGAAAGCAAAAAAGCCTGTGGGGTTTGGGAAGTTTGCCTTCTTATCTCCTATTCTCTAGCAGGAAAACAGAATTCTTAGTATCAGGAAAGTGGTAAATAAAGCAGATCTGGTGTTCGAAGGTGCCCCAGAAGTGTGCCATTTATCACATTCCTTTAAAAAAAAAAATAAAGTACCTGCATACTTACTCCATTCAGCAATAACAGGGTTTCCCATTTTTGGAGCTTCTGAAGTCTGAATCATAAGAGAAGACCAGGAGTACCAGTATTCTATTTGGTCTATTAACTCCTTAGAGAGGAAGGACAGAGTTTTTGAAAGCGAAATGAAGTCTCTTCTTTTTAGGACTCATCCACTTAGAAGTGGCCTTCCTAGCTTCAGGTCTTGGTTTAAAAGATTAGAAATTCTCCCGTTTTCTTCCTGGTGAACTCTCAGATATTCTGGAAAAGAAAACTTCCAAGTTTTGTTTAAAAAAAAAAAAAGCCACGTCTAGGGATCAGGGATTACTGTGGTGAGAGTGGAGGGATCTTCTTGGTTGCTGACCCCCATAAGCAGAGAGATCTGGAGTCCATCCCTGACAGGGAATTTCCTGCCTTAGGAGATAAAGATGGATTGGCTTCATACCTCCCTTCACCTTCCATTAACAACTAAAATTAGTGAAAATACATTCATAAAAAATTTAAGTCAAAGAAACAACCACCAATACCTAGCTTCTATGAAATAATTTTTAAGCCATCAACCTCCTGACCCTTCCCTCTTAAAAAACAAACACTTGTTTTCTCAATCTCACTGTTCCTCCTAGTTTGTTCTCTGGAGACCCTCCTTATCCACCTCTTTGTCAACTTCAGTGCTTAGGAAAGTCAGGATGAAGAGGGAGGGAACTATTCCCTTTACCAAAGTTGTGTTCCCTTTAAGAAACTGTATTTCCTTTTGATCTGTGATCCCTTTAGAGTCCCAGCCCCTCCTGGGGAATGCATATCCCCCCAGATAAATTATCTTTCCAGGATACCAGAGCCTTTGATTCAATTAGAAATCCTGGTCAAAAAGCACCCCTTTGAAGTGTTGTTAATTCCAATAGCAGATCCGGACTGAAAACTGATGAGAATTTAAGCCTGGGAATCTTGGCTCCTGAAGCCCCAAGACTCCTTTAAAAGGGCAGTGTCTGGATTCATTTTTTGTAGAAGATCTAAGGTAGCTTGCTCAGTTGCTAGGACTCTTCTGGCCGCTGCATTCTCAGCACCAAATTCCATTTCCCTAATAGGTCTTTGCCACTATAGAAGTCAGTCCCTTAGCAAACTGATTTCTATACAACAATAAACTTTCATCTTCAATTAATAATTCGGGAATAAGTGAATTCTTTCACTTTTAAACTTGCAGCCGATTAAAGGGGATTTTAACAGCTCTCTTATTGCCACTAACCTCATGACCACCAGGAATTGAGGGCTCATCATAGAGACCAAGTTTCTGTCTTAGTCTTCTTCTGTCTTCTGTCTTCTTCTCCTAACTTTGGGCATGTCCATTTTTCTGAGCCTCAGTTTCCTTATCTGTAAGATAAGGGACAGGAGATTAAATCTCTACTTCAAGTCTAATGACATTTAGGAACACTAGGATCCTAGATTTAAAGACCTTAGAATCCAATCTTCTCATTTCACAGATAAAAAAATTTGAGGCCCTGAGAAAAATGTGACTTGCTCAGGATACTACAGGCAGAGCTGAAATTGCTGTTTGTGTGATTCCCTCTCTCCAGACCTCAGTTTTTATTATTTGTAAAACAGAAAGGTGGACTAGATGACTGTAGAATTTCTTTCATCTTTAATACCCCTTGATCCTATGAGTATTATCTGTTGGAGCTTTATTTATAAGTATTGTCTTGTGCCTTTGTATACTCTATATATTTGTTCAGGCCAATGCGATCTTTTATATCTAAAGGGCTGGGGATAGAGACTGCTGTGAATTACTTCATAAAGATTCTAATCTGAATAGTTATTTAATAAAATATACTGGTAATCTGGAGACCTGAGTTCTAATCTCGACACTACCACCCAATTCCTGGGTTGCCTATAGCATGCCAATTCTTTTCTGTAACATTCAAGCTTCTCTTTAGCAGAATGAGGATAAAAATGAATGCCTGCCTTGCCCATCCCACTGGGGTGTACTGAAGTTCAGATAAGATAATAGCTTTGAAAGCCCTTTGAAAGAGAAAATGTAATTGTTATCATGATATATTTTGATGATAATTATGATGAATGGTTTTAAAAGGCATAATCTTCCCACAGAATGTTCACCAGGAAATAAACCCAAACACAATTCCATCCTCCCCACCCTGTTCAAGCTACAGAACAGACTGCCTAGGAATCTAACCCCCACCCCCCAAAAAAATCTCTACTCCATTTCATGACAGCCAAAATAAACAGTGACTCTTGTGCCCCACCTAGAAACACTAACACTCTCCAACTCCCATCTGCAAGCTTATTTTTATGCTCATGTTGTAAATGGAAAGATTCATTCATTCATTCACTCATTCATTCATTCATCCATCCTCCATTCATTTATCTATCTATGTATCTATCTATGTTTCATCTATCTCTCTTTGGATTTGTGATGTCTTTAATGTAGAGAATCTCACTGGAGGAAACTGCTATCACTAATACAGATAGATACTTGTTTGGCAGCTCACAGAGGGTTGGTTGTGGCTGGGGCATTGAGAGTTTAAATGTTTTGCCAAGGTTCACTCTGACAGTATATGTCAAAGGAGGGCGTGAATTTCAGATCTTCTAGACTCTTAGCTCTGCTTCCTACAAAGTTAAAGGAGGTTTAAAGGCAGAAGGGAAGTAGGTGGATAGAGTGCCAGGCCTGCAGTCAGGAAGACTCATTTTTTTTTTTTATTATTTGAAAACTGGCCTCAGACACTTACTAGCTGTGTGACCCTGGACAAGTCACTTACCCCTGTTTGCCTCAGTTTCCTCATCTGTAAAATGAGCTGGAGAAGGAAATGGTTATCTCTGCCAAGAAAACCCCAAATGGAACCACAAAGAGTTGGACACAGCTGAAAACATAGATATCAGCCAATGTTGGGCCATAAATTATCGATCAGGCAGCCTTCATGGAGCACCTTTTACATTCCCAACTTTATACTAGGCAATGGTACAAAATAATATATAAAATATGGTCCCTGCTCTCAACTTGCTAAGTTAGAGTCTAGAGGAAGAAATGAGACTAAAATATAGGAAATAGAACAATACAGTATAGAATCTACTATATGCAGGTATAGAATCTAGTGTATACAATATAGAATCAAGAATACAGTATAGAATCTAAATTTTGTGATATATTACTGGAATTCAGAAAAGGGAGAGATCAATGAGTGGTCAGGAAAATTTTCATGTAGAAAGTGGGACCTAAGCTAAATCTTAAAGGATGGGCAGGATTGGGTAAGCAAAAAGTCAAGGAAACATCAATCCCAGGCAAGGGAAATAGCTTGAGTAAAGTCACAGGGAATTTTAAACAATAACTTTACATTTTAAAATAAGTAAATTTTAATTTTTAATTTTAAAATAAAATTTAAAAACATCTAATAAGTATCAACTATGCATACAACATCGTATCAGACACTACTAACACAAAGAAGAAGAAAAAAATAATTCTTTGTTCTTAAGGAACTTAAAACCTAATGGGAAAGAAGCATACAGCATACATGCAAATGAGTCCGGTGTAAAGTAGAATGGGATAAAGGCAAAGATATTCCCAAGTACAAAATTATAATTATGTTCCACTTGACAAATGGTTGCTGTCTTTAGGGTTAACCCCATCCATAAAAATGAAACCAAATGAAAAGAGTTCCAAACTAACCTAAGGCAGAAATGGTATAAGATGCCAGGAGTTGGTACAAAATAAATATTGGAGGAAAAGCAAAGGGAAGATGCCAATGGAGACAGGCAGAATCTCTTGCCTGCCCGTGATTCTTCTCCACTATTCCATTAATGATGAATAGTGATTGATCAGAGGCTTAAACAATTTAGCAGATGAGCCAGTCATGCTGAAAAACAACTAGGGGGAAGAATCAGAAGGTTTCTGATTAGTTTGTTTTTTGCCCATGACAGAAATGCAATTGGGAAAGCCATGGAATTGGGGGCTGATCCCATTTCCTTGTGCTTCCTCATGGACCCTATAGTTAGTACTGGGAATGTTGATTAGCTCTTTGTGGGAGTAGTTGTCGGGAAACAGCTGTCCAGGCATTTCTCTGTTTCAAAAACTCCACACTGATTATGGCTATCTAGGTCTGAGAAGTGCCTTAGTCATATAACCAGGGTGGTGGTTGCTTTAATATACTTTGATTTTATTATTTCTTTTGAGTCTATGAGGATAAATAAGGCTATACTGAATTAAACCAATCTTCTGTTATTGATTTCAATATACCATGTTCATATGATTAGGGTACATCAAAGATAAAATGAAGGAAGGTAAAATTTTCTTAGGCTGTGGGGGGCTCAAATCAAGGGTTAACCCACACCTCTAACCTAACAAGGTGGTTGCCAACAATTACAAGAGGAGAAATAGAGGTAGTACCTCTCTGAGAACCATAGAGTGCTTGGTATTTCCTGAAAGTATCCCTAGTGCTGAATCAATTTGTTGTTGTTCAGTCATTTCAATTGTATCTAATTCTGACCCCTTTTGAAAGTTTTTCAGCAAAGGCACTGAAGTGGTTTGCTTATTTTACAGATAGGGTAACTGAGTCACAAAGGGTTAAGTGGCTTGCCCACGGTCACACAGGTAGTAAGTGTCTCAGGCCAAATTTGTTCACTAAGATGAGTCTTTCTGACTCCAGGCCCAGCACTCTATCCACTGAGCCACTTAACTGCCCTGAGTCAATCAATAGATAATCATTCATTAAGCATCCATTATATGTCAGACACAAGTAATACAATGATTACAAAAATGCAAAAGTCTTTGTTCTACATTCTTCTATCCAATGCAAAACCACATGGGTGAGCATGGACCTTTCTAGTGCCTTTCTGTATTGGTGAATAGTATCAAGCTAATGGCCAGTAGTTTCCCCTGATAGATTAAACAAAAGTGTTCTAGAGAATAAAATCTGATGCTAGAGAGATTGCTTTTAACTGGGAGATCAGGGAAGGCTGCATAGAGGAAGTGGCCGTTGATCTGGTATTTGAAGGCTAAGCAGATCGATATGTTTTTTCTAAATATGGGGATAGCCTGTGAGAATGCTCAGAGATGGCAGGTGCAGTTATGAGAGTCAGGGATCAGCCGGCAGTCAGTCTAGTGTGATTGGAACAAAGAGCTCTTAATGAGGAATAATATGAAAAAATGGGCCAGTTGGGACCAGATTTTGGAGGTTAGAAACCCAGAAGAAGCAATTTGTAGTTTATCCTCCACACAGAAAGGAGTTACTAAAAGTTTTTAAGCGGAGGGGTACAATGTGGCAAGAACTGGATATTAAGAAGATTATTTTATCAGCTGTGTGAAAGATCATTCAATCAAATTCCAGTTAAGTGTATCCTACTATGTGCCAGATGCTGTGCCTACCAGTATAAAGAATGAAATAATCTCTCTTTGTGAAGAATTTATATTCTAATAGACAACAAATACAGAAAATATATAAGGTGGGGGAAAAAACAAACAAAAGAAAATGAATGAGAAGGATTGCACTTGTGATTTCATGAATATAGGCAACTCCCCTATGAGGAAACTCCCTCTACTAATACAGGTTAGCATTTTCTCTGTGACTAATAAGAAGTTCAGTATCTTATCCAGCTTGCAATCAATCTGTGCCATAAGCCAGACTTAAACCTAGATCTTTTTTTTTTTTTTTTTGAGGCAATCAGGGTGACCTGCCCAGGGTCACATAGTTTCTAAGTGACTGAGACTTCTCTCGCCTCCAGGACTGGTACTTTCTAACTACTATGCCACCTAGCTGCCTCAAATCTAGTTCTTTTCAAGGAAAGCTTCCTGTCCAATATGCTGTGTACCTTCTTTCTCTATGTACATATAACATAAGAACAAAGTTGTTAAATACAGAATGGTTGGGAAGGAGATTACTAACTGTTGCAAGGACCAGAATTAGATGGATTCAAGAGGGAAGAGAGTGGTCAGGGTGATTAGATGAGAGAAGTGAAGGACCAGGATACTGGCATTTTTTTCATGGAAAACAAGAGTCTTTGGGACACAATGTGGAATTGGAAATGGGAGGATTTGGTAACTAATTAAATTGAGGGGCTGAGGGAGAAACAAGAGTCTAGGAACTGGAAGTTTTGAGTCTGGAGGATCCTTATTTGTACAGTAAGGGAAAATGGACAAGTTGGGAAGAGAAGCTGGTTTAGGGGATAAGATGATGGGCTGACTTGGGACATCCAGGTAGGGATGTTGTAGCCAGCAGAGGGATATGTATGACTGAAACCAGACTGCTCCTGGCCACAATGACCAGGATTTGTTCTGATGAGGAAAAGGGCTATGGAGGAGCATTACCTTCTTTTGAATCCCACTCAGACCTTGTTTCATATAATAATAGTATATATAATTTTATTATGTGAACATTCTTTATTCACTTTCATGTGTGAGGATAAAATGACATAATATTTGTTAAAGTGCTTCTCTTTTAAAAAAAGTTATTTCCCCCAATTACATGTAAAAACTACATTTTTATTATTCATGTATGTTCAATTTTTTTTTTTACATATTTGCTTATGAGTATTGGGAGAGAAAAATCAAGACAAAAAGGAAATTCCATGAGAGAATAAAAATAGAGTTTCTCAAAACTTAAAATTCTATATTCAATCATGTTTGACCTTTTATGACCCAATTTGGTGTTTTCTAGGCAAAGATACTGATATGGTTTGCTATTTTCTTCTTCAGCTCATTTTACAGATGAGGAAACTGAGGCAAACAAGGTTAAGGGACTTGCCCACAGTTGTACAGCTAACAAATATTTGAAGCAGAATTTGAACTCACAAAGAGGAGCCTTCCTGATTTCAGACTTCCACTCTAGCCCCAGTGCCACCTAACTGCCCTAAAACTCTATATACACAAGCTATTATTATCTGAGTCTCTTAAGCCCCTTGAAAGCAAAAACAGGATTTCGACTTACCTCCTTCTTTTGTATAAGAATTATTACTCACATTTCTGCAGTACTCACAACTGCTCTGCAAGGCAGAATGTATCTTATTCCCATTTTACAGTTTCAGAAACTGAAACCCAGAGAAGTTACTGACTTGCTTAAAGTCACATAGCTAGATTCTAGCCCAGGTCCTACAGCTCCAAGAGCAGTGACCATTTCATGTCATCATAGTTACTCCCTTTGCCTTCTTCCATCATGTCCACTGGGAGTTTTCTGCACTTAAATAAGGCCAGCTGAGGAAATGCTAACTTTCAAAAACTTTTTAAAAATATCACTGCTAGCATTGCATAATAGCAAGACCTTAAATATGGATAGTGCTTTATATACTTTCAAACCCTCTCACATCAATTATTTCATATGATCCTGACAACACCCATAAGAGATAGGCAGATGATCATTTTACAGATGATCAGACTGAAGCCCAAAGACATAGTGATTCTTTGTGTGTGTGTGTGTGTGTGTGTGAGTGAGTGATAGAACCCTTTAGCAATCTGGTGAAGCATTATGTTTTTAAATCAGAAAAAAGTTTTTAAATAATTGAAGGAAATACTAAATTTCAGTTGAAGGTTTATGAAAATAAAGGTGTAAATTTTCCCATTCAAGCTCACAGACCCCGATATCTTTCCTTGGAATCCTTGGGATTCTGTGAAGCCCATACCAAGAACCACTGTGTTAGTTTAACCTGTAACAGAGAAGGAATCTTGGGGTTCTCTCCAGAGTCAGCTCAAAATCCCCTCCCTCACATGCATGAGGTCAGTTCTGGGCTGGTATTCTATCCACAAAATCACCTACTGCTTATTCCTTATAACTCTCTGAGGTTGGGAAGTATAAGTGGTGTTATTCCCATTTTACAGCTGAGAAAAACTGGCAGGCACAAGTCACAGGACTACAGGTCTAACACTGATTCCATTACTCTTTATTCATTGTCCACAACAAAAAGTCGTCGTGCCTCCATTTCAGCCTTAGAGATGTGGAGCTCCCAACCTTGTCCCATTCCATTCCCCTTTGGGACAGCTCTAATTCAGTCAGCCAGGGGTGGAGGAGGTGGTTGCCCGTCATTCTTAAAGAGGGCCCCAATCACATCATTATGTCAGATCAAGTTTTAGCATGAACAATGATGGTAATCAGACCAATTCTAGCTCCAAATTTTTTTTTACCATAATCCACATGAACATTGGGGACGGAATCTCCAGATTTTCACATCTCACATCTCACCTTTCTTCTCAACTACTGCAATTCTGAGTAGAATCAGCTTTGCAGAAATTGTGTGTGTGTGTGTGTGTGCACTTTAACCACAGACAGGATCCTGCCCGCTGCTAAGGCCAAGGTTGGGTAAGTAGACAATTTTTAGGCACCTTTTCTAGCCCCTCCCTCACACCGTGAGATGAGCAGTGCAGGCTTTAAAGGGCTGCTCAAACGCCCAAGGGGCTGCCACATCCCACTGCTGTTTCCAGTGAGAAGACCACTCTATGGCCGAGCTGCCTCTGTGCAAGGGGATGACTCCCAACGTGTTTGCACCTGCTTCTTCATCACTAGCCTGTCACAAGACATGGTAAATGGTAAAATGGTATGGGAGATGTTTTTTGATTAGTACATAAATTGAATTTAAGTGAGGCTTCTAGAATCTCCCCCCAAATCATCTCAGTCCAATGGCAAGACAGAGTCAAGCTGACTGGTGATGGCTGGGGATGCGGTGGGTGATCCTGGTGTCTTTGACATGTAACCAAGTAAGCGCTAAGCGCTCACAGTGCCTCCTACTGCTGCCTTCAATTCCTTGAGAACAAATTGTTCTCATTTACCCATCCCACCAGGGGAACTCTTCACATGCTTGGAGGAGACAACTCCTAACTCACTGACAGGTTGGGGACTCTGGTTACTTTTGGTTAAACAACCTAGTTTAGCCCATTTGCTGAAAGTTTACCAGGATGTGGCCATTGTGCCTACTAGCTTCTTAGGGCCACAAGTGAGAGTTGGGTGACACCAAATGTAGATGAGTAGTCCTGAAAAAGGGCTCAGCAATCCTCACACAAGAAGTACTAGTCTTCCCTGAACACACCCTACAATTAATCAATAATTGTTAATTAAGTGCCTACCATATGGCACTATGCCAGGTGCTGGAAGAACAAAGACAAAAAGGAAACAGTCCCTGCCCTTAAGGATCTTACCTTCTAATGAGTGAGATTCTCCCTTCCTCCCTTCCTTCCTTCCTCCCTTCCTCCCTTCCTCCCTCTCTCCCTTCCTCTATCTCTGTCTCTGTCTCTGTCTCTCTCTCTCTCCCTTCCTCTCTCTCTCTCTCTCTCTCTCTCTCTGTTTCTCTGTTTCTCTGTCTCTGTCTCTCCTGTCTCTCTCTCTCTCTCTCTCTCTCTCTCTCTCTCTCTCTGTCTCTCCTATCTCTCTCTCTCTCTCTCTCTCCATCCTAATGGGTAAGATTTTATATGTAATAAACATATATACGTAAATGATTCATTAAAAGTATTTACACAATAACCTTAGAGAAGGAGATTCTAGCAGGTGATGGGACTGGGAAAGGTTTTCTACAAAAAGTGGAACATAAGCTGAGACTTAAAGGAAACCAAGAATTCCAAGAAGTGAAGGTAAGGAGCAAGAGCATTCCAGGCATAAAGAAAAAAGTAAAAAAGGGCTGGAGATGGAGCATAGTATTTGAACAGCACATAGGCAAATGTAGTTAGTTTGTGGAGTCTATGGAGGAGAGTACTACACTGGAACACTAGAAAGGTAGGAAGGAATGGGCTATGAATAGCTTTGAATGCCAAAAATAAAAATTTCTACTTCATCTTCCAGGTAATAGGGAACCACTGGAGTTTGTTGAATAGGGTAGCAACATGGTCAGACTTGATCTTTAGGGAAGCCATGTTGGGAGCTATGAAAAGCATATATTAGAGTGAGGGGAAGCATGAAGTAGGGAGTACTATGAGGAAGCTGCTGCAATATTCTAGGTAAGAGATGAGGAAGACCTAGATTGGGGAGGTGACTGTATGACTGAAGAGATGGAGATACATATAAAAAATATGGAGATAGAATGAGGTTTGTCAACTACCTAGACCTATGGTGTAGGTTAGAGTGAGGAATCAAGGATAATAATAACCCTGAAAAAAGGCTTGATAACCTTCACCTCAGAAGTACTAGTCTTCTGTGAAGATCAGTGATGCCCTTGACAGATATAGTGACGTTCAGAAGATGGGTAGGTTTTAGGGAAGAGATCATGAGCTCTCTTTTGGACATAATGAGTTTGAAATGCCCATGAAACATTCAGCTCAAAAGGACTAATAGGTAGTTCATGATAGGGGGCCGGAGCTAAGAAGAGAGACTAGGGACAGATAGTCATACAGATGATATTTGAGCCTATAGAAATTAATGATCTCACCAAGTAATAGTGAAGAGAGAAGAAAATCAAGGAAAAATCCTTGGATGTACACCCATAGTATGATATGGATGAAAAGGTATGAGGCCTCAGATTGGTAGGAGAATATAGAAGAGAGAATCATGTCACAAAAATTCTAAGCAGAGAAGGTATTCGTGGGGAGAGAATGGTCAATGGTGGCAAATGTTGTAAAAAGGTCAGGAAGGATAGAGATTAAGGAAAAGTCATTGGGTTTGATAATTAAAAGATCTCTAGTACCTTGGAGAAGGCAGTTTCAGCTGAATGATGACATCAGAAGACAAAATGAATAAGGAGTAGATGAGAATATGAGAAGAGGAAGATTATTGAAAACAATTTCAAGGGGATTAACTGAGAAAGAAGGAGAAATATGGTATGATAGCAGGGATGGTTGATCCCATACATTGGTGAATTTTTTTCTTCCCTCTAAGAATATGAAGACTTGGATTCATTCATAAGCAGTAGAGAAGACACTAGTAGAGATGGGGTGATTAAAGATTAAAATTAGAGGGGATAATGATGGATGCAAAATGTTAGAGAAAATGAGAAAGGATGAATTCAAGATATGCATGGGATTGGTCTTTTCAAGAATGGCCACTTTGTCATCAGAGACTAAAGTAAAAGAAGAGATAGTAGGTAGTACTGTCATAATGATACAATAAGAAGAGAGGTAGAAGAGAGGGAGCTTGTGGCTATTGGCTTCAGTTTTCTCAGTAAAATATGAGACAAACTCTTCAGCTCAGATGTGCTGTGGGAATGGTGTGGAATGGAGATTTAGAACAACTATTATGGTAAATGAAACAAAGAATCAATAAGGGAAAAACATGATCATCTTTCAATAGTGAGAACTCATTTGAGATTATATAGGATGAATTTATAGTAAATTTGATTTTCTTCAGAATTTATAGTTAGCATGATTTTTCCTATAACTATTCTCCAGCAAGCAAATAGGTACAGAGAAGGCAGATAATTTGTATTTGGCAAGACTTGAGAGAAGATAGTATTATGGAAGAAAAGGTTCAAAGGCAAGGTGTGGATATAAAGTGGAAATGATTGATTAACGTGTTGGAATTGGAACGTCTATCCAGAGATTGGAGGTTGGAGAGTATATGTAGAGCAGGAGTGGAAAAAAAAATACTGAGGATGGAAAGATCATAGATTATAGTAAGAATGAAAGTTTAGAAGTAGTAAATCATAGGGAGAAGTGAAATCATAGAATATTATGATCAGATAGAGAAATTTAGAATTCTTAAACAATTTAAGATTGGGAGATAAATGATTATCTCATAGACCACAAGCTCCGACTTAATTTTTTGTCTTTGTTTTCAGGTCCTAACACAGTGCCTAGCACACACAATTAGTCATAGAATCAAAGATCCAGAGCTAAAAATTTCCAATCCTCTCAAATCATAGAAAAGTTACTAAGATTAATAGATGATAAGTGTATATCTGAAGGTTGGATTGACTAATGCAGCCTCTCGGCCCTAGCATGATGGGTAATGGGGTAAGGGAGCAGCATGAGCTTAGGTGACAATTCATTTTTTTAAAACATCCTTTCAGGTTCCAAAAGAACTTGGAAATTTGGATATTGTGCCTTCTTTTAGGTTCTAGTTATCCTGCATGATGGAGAAAGCCAAAGTTGCTTTGTCTTTGACATATAATTTCTGTTTTGGAGAGGTTTGAGAGGTCATGAGATCAGAGAAAATGTCTAGTCCTCCATCATGATGATCACATGACCTGAAAGTCTCTTCCAAATCCTAGCTTTTGACCACAACCTATATAACTCCAGAATCCTTCCTCTATAACCTGCTGGCCCTAAATGCTTTGTTGAATTCAATTGAATTTCTAAAGGTCCTAACAACCTTTATAACCCATGATTTTTTAGACCAAACATCTACAATTCATAAGAGCTTTCTTTGTTGAATGTCATAGTTTCCAGGATATTTGAAGGGAAAAAATATTCCAATTTGACTGAGGCAAGGAGTAGATGGCAGAGACATCAACAAATGAGAATGTATCCATCGGAGGGTGACTATGAATGAAACAGTCATCAGCCATACTCTATGAAGATGACGGAAGGAAGTATAGATATTTAACCTGAAGAAGAAAGGACCTGAAGGAGAACATGGTAGCTATCTTCAACTGAAGTTACTGAGGCAAGTTGTAAATAGACAGAGGGTGGAAGAGATAAAGTGGCTTGGTTGGGGGTGAGATAGAATGGCAGGTAATGACCTATTAGCTAGTATTTATGGAGCACTTTAAGATTTACAAAGTACTTTTGCATATCATGCCATTTGGTCCTTACAATGACTCTTTCAGGTAGGTATTAATCTTATCCCTGATTTCAATGATGACACTGAAACTTAGGAAGGTCACATAATTTGCTCAGAGTCAAATAAGACTATCAGATAGGAATTGAATTCAGGCTTTCCTGACTTCAGGCCCAGTCCTCTCTCTAATACCCCTATCTGCCCAACATCAGAATAAAGAAAACAGGGCATAAGGAATGGCGGGAGGGAAGAAGAAAGTACAATATTTTGTGTAATGTTAAGAGTGTGACCCAGATTGGGCATTTACTCAGGTCACTTAAGATGGAGGCACCAATGAGGCTGATAATAGGGACTTGCTTCTGAGAGAAGACATTATTCTCAGATCATATGGATATAAACTCTTTCTTTCCATTTGCTGCAGAGCTAAAGTGGTCTACATCTTTGAAACTCACAGCAAGGGATAATATTGTAAAAAATTATCCTGGCATGGGTTCTGTCAATAAAAAGTTATTTAAAAAAATAAAAATTTAAATTAAAAAGAAAGAAACTCACAGCTGGCACGCTGGGCAGGGTTGTGGGCTCTGTTCCCCACAGCATGGGCACCATGCACTAAACTGGGATGGAGGAAGGAAGCGGGGGAGAACATCTGCTTGTCCCTTCTCCTTAGGCTGTGTGGAATGAGAGACGGACTTGAGGTTTTGGTCTGTCTCAGTCCTGGGGACAAGTGGTGGAGTCCTGGACCTAGAAGTTAAACGACGACTTTGGCGTCATCCCAGATGTTTCTGCCAGCTAAGCAAGTCCTGGGAGGCCATTTGTGTGCAAGTGCAGGGAGTTTTGGACTTGCACCTTGGTGAGACCATGTCTCTGAGAACCTAGCTAAATTATGAACCTGCTCTTCTTCTCTTCCCCAGAGACACAAAAGAAATGGAGAAAGGGGGATTGTGTCCCCAAGGTGTTAGGTGTGGAAGGTTTGAATCTTTGTTCTTGTTATATCTTTGAAGTCAATGTTCATTAGTAAAAATTAATCTGACTGTTAAATGGGACTGTGGTACGGTATCCCTCAAATTAGGGGGGGACACAGGAGCTTGAACTAATGGCAGGGACAGAGATAATTACCTCCAACTCTTATAGATGCTGCTGGAAAACCCTGGGGGTAGAGGTGAAATGTCATCCACTGCACTAAAGATTCCATAAAAATCAAAGTTGTAGACAGAGGCCAAGGGACAATAAACATGGCATCATTGTAAGTGATAAATTCTTTATTGTGACATTAGGGGGAAATTTTTTTCTGACTCCTAAATTGATGGGCTGGCTCCTGGATCCAAAATTCCTTGTAAAAAGTGGACCATATGCTTCATCATGGACCACCAAAGGGGTCCATGACACACCAAAAAGGTAAGAAGACTTATGCTGGATTAAAACTATGTGTTTTTCCACTTTTCAGAGTAGGGGGATTTTGGAGCAAGCATTCAGTAAATACTTGTTAAAGGTTAAATGAACCCTTTGGTCCACCAAGATCTGTACTAAGCCTGGGAACACCCAGAGAAGAATCAACAATTTCTTTTATCATTACTCTTTCATTATCAAGACCTTCTTCTGTATCTGATTGTCCCATGGCACTATGCTCACTTTTTGCTTTACAGAGAGAACTACATAAGCTATTTCTGCCCTCAAGGACTTTATAATCTAAGATATCCAAGTTTATCCATTATGGTGACCCTCAATTTTGCCTGAGGGTAAAAGTTGGGAAAGATTTAAATTCCAAATAGAGGGTTTCATGTTTTTATCTATAGCCACTAGAGTTTGTTCTATTTTTTTCTGTAGAAGGAAGTAGACAAGTGGTTAGGAAAATCACTTGGGCAAAAAAAAAAAACCTTTTTTGGCTCTCATTAGATATAGTAATATTATTAATTGATAATACACTGATATTTATACTGAGAGTAATGTGACTAAATGTTCTGTTATTTTTGAAAATGCTGCTTTAACACTTTGCAGCACAGAGATTTGAAAGTGTACTTCTAACTTCTGTTTATTTACTTAATTTTAATAATGGTCATAGCAGAATAGAGACCTCACAAAGATCCACAGATGCAAATGGAAGTACATCATTGGTTGTATTTGCTAAGTCACGACACTCATTTTTTAATACTATCCACCAGTTTTGCAAAGGTCTCATTGCAAAAACTAGGAAATTTCCATCTTCCCTGAAGACAATCATTTGTTTTTATAGACTAATTGGAAAGCATTGCATTTTTAAAAAATAATTCTTTACAAACAGACAAAGTCCACTGAAGCTCTTTATTTGGAAGATTTTTAAACAGGTTGGAAAATTTGGTTTCCAAGTTTTTAAAAGCATGTGAATATGCATTTTTGTTTTGACATTGTTTTTGACAGCAAAAGCTTAATCTTACATGTCTTTGTAATGATGATGACATTATACTATCACTGACTAAAATCTCAATGAGTAATATGTAGGTAAGGTGGGAAATAATAAATAGGTTAGATAATTAGGTGGTGCAGTGGATAGTATGGCAAGCCTGGGATCACAGAGTTCAAATCAAGTTTCATACACTTAGTTGCTGTGTGACTCCGGATACACCCTGCCTCAGTTTCCTCATCTGTAAAAAATGAATTGAAGAAGGAAATGGTAAACCCTCCAGCATCTTTGCCAAGAAAATCCCACATGGGGTCATGAAGTCAGATAAAACTGAACAATAACAACAACAACAAGATGGGGTTCGTTGTTAATGATAATGCATTGGTATAAAAGTCCAGGTTTCAAAAAATTATCTTGATAACTTGGAATTTAAGGGGTCAACTTTTTATCAAATCTAACTAATTGCTATTATTGTTGTTATCTCATGTGGCTGACAAAGGACTTGCATTAATAGTTCCTGTCTTGAAGTGGCTGATGAAGATTAATACAATCTTCAAACTGATTTTCTTGTAGGAATCTTTTATAGCCAATGGTTCATTTTTATGAAAGTTAGTTTAATTAAAACTAGATCATATAATCTGCAAATCTACTTCATAGAGTTCATGCAAACTGCAGTACATTATGTCACAATCTGCTGAAAGCTATGGAATGAGCGAGGGCACCTTTACATTGTAGAACTCCCACTCTTCCCTCAGGACACCCCACCTTTCATATATGGCACATGCATGGTGAAAATGTTGATCCATATACAGGATAACAATAAAAGTTAATTTACAATTATTTGCATAAAAATGAAATAATACTATTTCCCCATATTTAAATGGATCATCTTAGGTAAGCACAACGTATTTTGTGGCCAATGGAATAAATGACTTAAAGTTTAATAATGACCTTTCACTATATAGCCAGGTAGTGTGCTAGCTAGAGTGCTGGACCCAGAGTTAGGAAAATCTGAGTTCAAATCTAGCTTCAGACACTAAGTGTGAACTTGAGCAAGTTATTTAACCTCTGTCTGCTTCCGTTTCCTCTTCGTAAAAAGGGGACAATAAAAGCATTTACTTTATTAGTGTGTGGGAGGGGCAAATAATATAATATATTGTTGTATTTTGTAGACTTTAAAGGGATACATAAATGTTAATTATTGTAATCATATTGTTTGCATTTTAATAGGAAGCAAAAATCTAGATATGGTAGAGTTTCAATTACCATAGGCCATTGAGAAAAGGACCGTGTGTTTGTGTGTTTGTGTTTGTGTGTGTGTATGTGTGTGTGTGTATGTGTGTGTGTATGTGTGTGTGTGTGATAAGCAGATCTTGAAACCATTCAATTCATAAGGACACTTCCTCACAGAATCTCCAACTTGGAGAGGGGTCTCAAAGATAAATGGGACCAGGTGAAGATTTCTCAGGCTGTAGGACCTAGATTTCAGGAAGTCACATGATCCTTACTCTCAAAATTGTAGGATAAAAAAGGTCAAACGCTAGGTCTAAGCTTCAGGAAATTATGTAACCCCTAAGGAACTTTTTTTTTTTTTTTTTGGCTATATAATCCGTTGCCTGTTTCCACCATGGCCACATCCTATGCTGGATTTGATCCATTTGCTATGCCTAGATCTCTTCTTGCAAGGACTAAATAAATGCTTTGTCTCTAGAGCTGCCTTTGAGTAACCCCCTTTGTGTAAGGGGGAGGAGGGAGTAGCACCCATCCTACACAGTTTATGGGGGCTCATCCAGGATCTGTGACTTCCCAGAAAAAAGACTGGGAATCTGATACAAGACAGGTTCTGGGTTGAGTTTTCTGCAACTTTCCTGGTGGTCAGGGTCCCACCCTCCCTCCCTATGGAGTATGGGCACTGGATAAAAATAGAAAGCAGAAGGAAAGTTTCTGAAGAAGCTCAAGGGTGAGAGAGCGGTCAGGTAACTTGTATGCATAATCAAGAGGTAAGAGCACTGCCTGTACTCTTGGGCTGTCTTTAGGCTGAAGGGGACCCTGGGATCATCTAAGTGATACAAGGAAAGGGGTGACGCCTAGTAAGCCGGAAGGATAAATGGCCAGAGCAAGGGGCACCCTGTATGACTGATGGAGGGCGGGGGAGGGCGCGATGTCTCCCAGCTTGGGGATCCGAGCTGAAAGGTCAGCTCTGTGTGTTACAGGATCACATGCCATGAGAGTGGAGCTGGTCTCCCCAGAAGAGCAGTCCAAACCAAATCTTCAGAGCAAAAAACCTAAAATAGCACCAGAAGGTGCACTTGATGAGATATTGTTGTTTTGTGTGGGGAAGAGATGGTCCTCTTCCAAGTAATTTTTGTTTGTCATGTCTGTTCTGTGAGTTAGATATTGTTATTTGGAAAGATTTAAAATGCAGCCAGCAAGAAGAAAAACCTCTATGCTGTAGTTAGAACACTGGGAAAGATTTCTTAATATCCTTGACTCCCACCTTAGAAGAAAAAAAAAAGCCTGACTTTTTCCTATGGACCCCAGCTCTAGCCAAACTGAAGGCTACAGAAATAAAATTAGCTAATTTTTGAGAGCAATGACTGGGGAGTTTGGCAATTGGTCATTTCAAGAAATACTGCAAAAGTGCTTAGCATAAAACAAATGCTATATGAAATTGTTATATTGTATATAATTGTTTCATATTTGATAACTTTAATGGGTTTTTAAATGTAAGCAACATACAATGTTGAGATAAATGATTGTGTGTGTGTGTGTGTGTGTGTGTGTGTGTGTGTGTGTGTAAAGTAATTTGGTATAAAATTCAACTAAATTCAAAATAGTGCATAGAGTAAAGAAAGTCTCTTTCTTTTTCTATCCCCTTCCCCCATTCCCTAACTGCATCAGGGATGCATGGACAAAGGGGTGAGAGGGAAAGAAAAATAATATACTCACTGAGTTCAGTGAAATTTGTTATTTGAGATATGATAGTAAAAACAGTTTTAAAAGACTTTAATCAAAGCCCACTAAAGGGATATGTTAATGGTAATCTCTGCACTGACTGTTAACAGAAGATTTAAGATTATGGGAATTTGAGGGAAAACTGAAAAGCAATTGGCTATCAGGCACATAGCCTTTTCTGATTCACAGAGGAAAGAGAAAAAGATTTGTGTGAACTGGCAAAAATGATAAAAAAGATAATGGTTTCTTTCTAAAATTGTAGAACTGAAATTTGGCTTGTAACTAAAAATTTGTATATGGGGGGGGGCGGGGGAAGCAAATCTTAGCTGGATCATCTTTGCACTTTAAAAGCCTAGAGACTTGAGAGTATGCAGCTCTAAAGAAAGAAGATGTCAATCAAAGAAAGTAAACAGACAGGAAGTGAAGGACAGTCTTTTTCTGGAATTCCTCTTAATTGTAAGTTTGTTGGGTTTCTTAAAACTATCTTGTGAGTAAGTTTGTTATTCCTGAGAAATAATTTGTTTGAGTTACATAGGTCTCAATGAAGGAATGAGTTTATTGATAATCAACAACTTTGTTAAATGGGAACAATTTCTAATGATTGGCCTTTACACCAGGAATATTGGCTTAAAGCTACTTCCTTAGATATCAATATGAGTTGTAAATTTCATATGATGAATCTCTTACTATTACAATTATATGAGACTCACTATTAACTGTTAATATGCTAGAATTATGAATTTGTTTACTTTAAGCCCAAGATCTTAGAAATTTGTATGCAAACATTGAAACATTATTACTGGAAATTTAAATCTGTATTTGATTTGATTTTAAGTTTAAAAAATAGGTTATTAAAACAAAGTTCTGGTAACTTACTTTAAGAGGTCACATATTTATATCCCCTAATTAGATGAAATATGTTGCTTTCTAAAATGTATATAATTTGTAAAAATTATGAGCTATGCTTTAAAATTTTGTCAGCTCCGCTGGATATATTTATAAGGTTTATGAAATTTGGTCCAAAGTTATTTGGATATGAGCTATATTGTGAATTTTAAAGTTTTTTTAAGTGATTTTAAAAACAAGGGATAAGAAAGATTGATTTGCAAATAGTTTGATAGTTTGAATGGAACATCCAGTTAGAATATCACAAGGTAAAGTATTGATTTTTAAAATAACTTTTTTCAATTGGTGTGTATATTAAAATTGGAAACAACTGTAAATTACATGAGATTCCTATCCATTTTTGTGATAGGTTATGTTTATTTGGCTATCATTTATGAAAATTATGAAATTGCTAATTAAGAGCTATTATCATTATCACTTATTATTATTATTTTAAATAAATATATATTTATTAATAAAATTGTCAAGGATTGTAATGTTCTATGGTTCAGGTTTCTCGGGGACTTCTGGAAGCAGCCTTTGTTTCAGTTCAATAATCACCTGAAGGAGGAGAGCCTGCCACCATGAAGAGAATGAATCTCTCTGAGTCTAAAGGTTTGCGCTTCAGCCTCCAGCCACCACAAAGGTGGACAATGGAATGAATCTGTCTCAGCCTTTGCTGGCTGTTATATACTTCATTATCATAGGTGTGAATTTTGTGGAATTATATTAAGTACTAAGTACATGTAATGAACTAGACAACTATTAAGTTAATTCTACTGACTTAATACTTTATAAGAATCCTTGTTTCAGAGTGCTGGCCCATAACAAAGGATTATTGATATCACAGGTTGTTAGAGAAAGAGGGAGACAATATGTTAGAGAGACAGACAGAAAACAGACAGACAGACAGAAGATGTGAAGGCACAAAGAAGAACAGGAAAGTTTGGCTGGTATCAAAGAGTGGGTTCTAGGACCCCAAAATGGAGGGATAAAATAAAACCAGGAATGGTTAATATGAAATAGAGTGGGAGAGCAGAGAAAAGGGTTGTAATAATTAATGATGGAAAGAAAGAGCAAGTTCTTTAGTGGAGCTTGCCATTTGCTAGGAGAAAGGAAACAACCCATGAGTTGGCACATGCCTTTAGCTGGCAGGTTAAATCCTGAGAGAGATTTAGCATCCTAAAAGAGTTTGCTATAAGGAGAAGAAGTGGAGTTGGAAAGCTTAGTGGAGTTAGGAATGGCATAGGGGAAGGGAAAGACACCATATGGTGAAGTGAAGCCTTGGTGGGCTGACCCCGGGAAGAACAGCAGCCATGGAGGGGTCCATGGGTAGATTTTGTGGAAAGAATTTGGCCCTAGGGACATGACTGGGATTTCTGGTGGGGCATGGCAGGGTGAGACTGCTCCTTTGCAGAGGGTGAGGTCTCAGAACTTTGACATAACTTGGATTTCAGACTGCACTACCTCCCCCAAAAATGGGACCATGGAGTTGAACTGATCTCTTATCTGTGGCTTCTCCTTGCCTGCCTAGAGGACTCTGAGGTGGGGCTGGACAGGCAGGGAAGTAGACTTCAGCCCCTGCTCTAGGGTCCATTCCCCTGCTTTCTGAACTTGCTGGGTTTAGAAAAAACTTGGGTTGAGAGTTCCAGTTTCTTCACCTTTAGGTTTCTTGAGGTTTTTGATTGGGATTTTGGGTAGTTAATCTAAAATTTAGGATTGAAAACTGTATACTGATTATTTGCCTGATCTGTTGACTTGGGACGAGAAAGCTTAATCCACCTTTCCCTCACTGGGTGTGACTGCTTCTTAGAAGTGAGAAAACAAACCCACTGCTAGAACTTACTGCTCCCACCACCACCAATTAATTGCTTCTATTGTTTAATGGAATAGTTTACATTTACAATGTTAATAACTTAATTTTTTTTATTCTTCAAGTTTATGGTTGCTTTAAGGCCAAGTCATTTTTGATGCTGTATCAAAGATTAGCAATGCAAGAAACTTTTAAGAGATTTGTTAGAATTGCAAGTTCTCTGAAAATGACTATTTCTACTAAGGTTTCCATCTGTCTTCAGCAAAATTATTTAATATTTATTGAGTGCATAATGGTCTCCTTGTTTAATGAATATGATAACAAATACAATATAGCTTTCTTGAAGTACCTAGAGCAGAATTTTAACCTGATATCCTTGCACTAGTTTTGACTGTGTCTTGCAGGTGTACATAAGTTATGCACAATGCTCCATAAGTTTTCAGCTTTTTTTTTTTTAAAATATAAACCTTTAACCTCTGATCAGTGAACCTTGTTTTTGAGATGAAATCTCTTGGGACTGTAACTAATATTGTTTTGATTTTCGAATCTGAATATGATCCTGATGGATCATTAAATCCGTAACCCACCATTTGGGAGAAACACCATAAGTTATTTAGAGAGATGCCTTCCTGAACTGTTACAGATGGATGTCTTATCTGGACAAGAGTGGAGAGGACAACCTTGGCCTCTGCTTAAGATGGGATCCTTCTGACCCAATTTCCCAGTTGTGTTTCTCTGAATAAGAACCATCTGATTATTCTGAGTCTAGCTATGAGGTAGGAGTGTTACTGCATGATTGCTTGTCAGAGCTAAGAACACTTTATCCTGTATTTATGTGTTCTCAGGCTGAGGCCCTGAAGGACCAGTTTTAAGGCTATTACAATCATGTCCCTGCTTTTTCCTCTTATAGCAAATTTCTATAATCAGAGCAAGTGTCCATAGAAGCTATGAGCACAGTACAAGTATGTGGATGATATCTTGATCTGCAGGCCCAGTCCTGGAGGCTTTTCTGTTCCTGCCATAAAAATCTAACTTTCTGGCTTCCTGGGACAAGTATTAACAGGGTCTGATCCCAGACTCCTTGCTTACTTCTCAAAGAAACTGTAGGATGACCCTCCTGCCTTGGAGCAGTGGCTCCTCAAGGAAGTCTCTAAGCTCATCCTAGACCAACCACTGGAGAGTCTAATTCCCCACCAGGTTCAGAACCAGAGTTTTAGAATTGGGGAAAGGAATGTGAGTGAACATCTGTACTGACTCCAGATACCTTTCATGCCTTTCATGTTTTGCATGCTCTTGGGAGCTCTATGGAGAGAAAGGGGATTTATTTATTTATTTATTTTGCCAGAAACATCCCCCCATTAAGTATGCTGACCATGGACCTAGAAAGGTTTCTGTTATTTTTGTAAAGGATACCAGAAGGGGGACTCACTTCAGGCCAAGGGAAACAGGCTTGCAGACTCAGCTCCCCATGATGCTGTCTGTTTGCCTCTGACCATGGCCCCTTTCACTCCCCAACCCCAACTCCTACACTCTCCTGTAGCTCCCAGACAAATAAATTATGAAAGGCAGTTAAACTGCCCATTCTGAAGCCTATGTGGAGGAGGGATACATACTTAGGGAAGGACTGGCACATGGATTTTGCACATATGCCCCTAGCAGGGATTTCAAACTGCTTTTGGGTTTTGTTGACATCTGTACTAATTGGGTAAAAGCCTTCCCTTGTAAGACTGAAAAGGTCCAAAGGTTTTTGCTAAAGGAGATCATACTTACTTAAGGTCACACCATTCCACCCATTGCCCTTACTCCTTTGAGGAAACAAAAACAGGAATTTAGGGGAAATGTTCTTTGGTATTTATGCTAGAGAAAGCTGTTTGAATGAGACATTCATGATAGCCTCATCTCCTTCTCTCCCCTTCCCCAGTCTTCCTCTGGGTGGGGTCCCTGGTCACTGTCCCTAGTAATCTCCAAATTAACTCTGCTCTTGTTTATTCTTTTTCTTTTGGTCATATTTAGTCCTTGTATTTTTAGTCTAATTGTGAGAATTGCTTCTTCTAGACTCCAAGCCATGAAATTCCAACTACTTGGTCAACCTGAAATCACCAGATTCTGACTCTCAGCACTGGACACTGCTGCCACCTCCTACAAAGCAATTGTCTCCCCTCTCAGTCCGGATCCCACTGGGCAGGGCCAGCTCCATGCCCCTTGCCAGCCTGAAGCAGCTCCAGAAGATGATGAGACCATTGTCCCTTTGTCCCAGATGAGACTGCATCTGGACTGCTTGAGGTGGGGATGATGGGACAATGACCCTGAGGCCCCGGACCTCCAGTGCTGGAGTTCTATGGCTGCCAGAGGTCAATCTGTTGGTCTGTGATACTGGGTTTCCAAGACAGGAAGTCGGGTCTGATTCCTGCTCACTGCTTTAAGCAGTGTTCTCCTATTACCCACTTGCTTATTAGGACAGTTCGAGATTCCTTAGCTAAAATGTTCTCAGTAAAAGCTTCCACTGATGTGCGGGTGTTGGTTCTGGATGATAGAGGGTGGATTACTGTTAGTTCTGAAGAGAGGGACGAGCCTGAAGGCCCAGGCCACAAAGATGCCCCAGTGGAAGAAACATGTCAGGGCTGGCGTGAGAAATCTTCAAAGGTTTGAGATATAGAGGGGGCAGTGAATGGGACCCAGGGCAGATTCCTCAGAGGCTGTAAAACCTTAGACCTAAGTTTCAGGAAGTCATGTGATCCTTATTCTCAGGACTGTAGGACAGAAAAGGTCAGACCCTAGGTCTAAGCTTCAGGAATTCACGTCATCCCCAGGAAGTAGACAACGTGTCTGACCATTGGTCAGTGGTTACTTCCTTTTCAGAAAAAATGAATTTAAAATCAACAGGAAGGAGAGTTGTGCTCAAGTCGTCTGTCTCTCCGTCTCTGTCTCTGTCTCTGTCTCTGTGTGTATATACATATACATATATATATATATATATATATATATATATATATATATATATCCATTTTCTATTTCCTCCACGGGCCACACACCAGGCTGGCCTGTCCAGTTGATGTGCTGGGGGAGGGATTAAAAAGATGGAGATAATATTCCATCAGCTAGAATGTTAAAACTGTGTGACCACCCAGCGAAGTTCCAAGGGCATGCTTGATATGGCCCTTAACTTGGGATAAAGTGATAATGGGATAAAGGGATAACTGGGGATAATCTTGGAGCTGTATTTAAAACATAGATATTAAGAGGCAGGTGATCCAATGGTTAGAATGCTGGACTGGGAGTCAAAAAAATATGTGCATAATTGCACACCTAATGCCTAACAGTTGTATAAATACTGTCAAGTCCTAACTTTTCTGAATCTTTTTTTCTTTATCTGTGAAATGGGGATAATAATACCTCTAATGCTTATCTTATGCAGTCATTAACTTATTAACTTATGGGAGCAGCTTTATTTGGAGATATCCAGTTTTTAAATCACAGGATCCCTGATACATAGTAGTTACATTCTTTCTTTAAAGAATTCAGGATGGGGTTAGAGGTGGAGACTTAATTACTTTATGGTCTTTAGTTTCTGAAATAGTAAGACAATCTTCCTTTGCTATAGTTCTTTTGCAGCTGTTATCTTTTGTACTTTAGCTTCTGCTTTGTGTCTTATTTGTATATGTAGCCATTGTCAGAATAGAACACTACCCATTGCAGCCATTTTAGAGATGACTGGAAGGCATCTTCTCTTTCTTTTTCTCAACAATTGTTCCCCCCAATATTGCCCTCATCTACTCACTGATACCTTCAGCAACCACAATACAGAACCAGACTCTTCTCTTTATAGTCATGCCTTGGGTTTTGTTGTTGTTATTAGTTTTATTGCTCTTCTTTCCTTTTTTTTTTTTTTTAAAAACCAGAAATCATATTCCTCAGCGTGGCCACAAGGGAGGATTTTAGATGTTTCTAAAATTTAGATCTCTCTTCAGAAGATGTACTCACTTGTAAATTCATCTGGACTAGGGTTTTTCCTCCCTTTGATGATTCACTTATGACTTGCATGATTGTTCTTCCTAACAATCACTTAAGATCACTATTTCTGATTTTGCTGGTTGGGGTGTTTTACATTATACTTCTTTTAGTTTCTCATTAGTCTTTTTTATTTCTAACTTCATCTACGCTGATTTTCAGATTTTCTTCTTTCATGCTTAGGTTTGTTAATTAATTGGTTTTCTAGGATTTTGAAGAATTGTATGCTCAAGTCATTAATCTTCTCTTTTAAAATAATTTTATTAACATATTTTCAGACATAAATTTTCTTCTGAGAACTTCTTTAGTAGCATCTCATAAATTGTGATAAATTGTGTCATTATTTTAATTCCCTGAGAAATAGACATTTCTTGTTTTATGATTTGTTCTTTGACCCACTCATTATTTGGGAGGTTGGAACTTAGTCTTCATTTAGAGTGATCTGGAATGGAAGGAGAGGAAATAAAACTTTGAATCTCTATTATGTTGATTTGGCTTTTCTTTTTAATATATAATAAATTCATGTAACTTGAAAACTGCCCTGCTTGTCTGTTTCATTCTGGCCTGCCTTTCTGTGAGAAATGGATAGGCATTTGATTTCCAGTTATGAAAATTAAATTGAAGAAATGAAACTTAAATTAAAAAACTAAAATCCACAAAGACATCAAAGAATAATCAAGACTAGAGATGACTTCTCCCAGCCCCCCCAACCCCCCAAAGAATGCAAGCCTTGGGGACAGGGATTGACTTTTGTAATCAGGGTTGGTAGCCTGAGATTTAAAAAGAATCTTTTGTTCTTTGCCCTTAGTCCTCCTCTGTAATTTTCCCTCTTCTAGAATGTAAGTTCCTTGGGAGCAGTGACTGACTATGTAATAAGGGCTAGAGATTCATGTCGTGTAACTTTTGTAACATCCAATTCATGGGAAATCAGGGGAGGGACTTGTGCTTCAGGATAAGAAATAAAATGCTGTCTTTGGGGTTTCAAAGTTGTGTTTACTCACCTAGGTACCCATTCTTTTTATTTTTAATTTTTTTCTTTATTAAAGCTTTTTATTTTTCAAAACATATGCGTGGACAATTCTTCAACATTAGCCATTGCAAAACCTTGTGTTTCAATTTTTCCCTCCCTTCCCCTATATCCTCCCCTAGATGGCAAGTAGTCCAATATATGTTAAACATGGTACAAATATATGTTAAATCCAATATATGCATACATATTTATACAATTATCTTACAGCACAAGAAAAATCAAATCAAACCAGAAAAAAAGAGAAGCAAAATAAAATGCAAGCAAACAACAAAAAGTGAAAATGCTATGTTGTGAGCCACATTTATTTCCCATAGTTCTCTCTCTGGGTGTAGATGGCTTTCTTCATCAATAAACAATTGGAACTGGTTTGAATCAACTCATTGATGATGATGATGAAGAGAGCCACATCCATCAGAATTGATTATTGTGTAATCTTGTTGCTATGTATAATGATCTCTAGGCACCCATTCTTAAAAGAATATAAAATAAATCTTTCCTGCATTCATCTGTGATCGAGTGGAGTTCTTGTAAGATATTTTGTTTATTACATTTTGTTCTCTTGTCATTTACCAGGAAGGTGTGGTGGTACAATCCTATCCTTAGGCTTTTTCTTCCTCTATTCTTTTCTCCCTCAAATTGGGGGAAAATGGGGGAGAAGAGAGAGAGGAGAAAAAAAACATTAAAACAAATTTTCATAGTTAAGCAAAGCAAATTCCTATATTGCCAATGTCCAAATGTATGTTTCATTCTGCATTTCAGGTCCATCATCTGTCCTTTAAGAGGTGGATAACATGTTTCAGAAACATTATCTCTTCACTCTATCTTCAGGATTAATTTCCATCATTTTTAGAGAGCTCGTGTATTCTTCTATTCGCATTACCCTTTTATTTATTTTAATTTAGTTGATTTTCTTCTGACTCTGAATATGTGAATTTCATATTCTTCAATCTCTTTTTCAGGGAATCTAGTCTTTTGAAAGGGTTAGTTATCACTTGATCTCAGTTCTTTACTCTTTTTTTTTTTTTTAAATCTTTTTGACTTCAGTTTTTAAATTTGTTTTTATTTTATTTTATTTTTGCTGAGGCAATTGGGGTTAAATGAGTTGCCCAGGGTCACACAGCTAGGAAGTGTTAAGTGTCTGAGATCAGATTTGAACTCAGGTCCTCCTGACTTCAGGGCCAGTGCTCTACCCACTGTGCAACCTAGCTGCCCCTTGATTTCATTTTTGAGAGCTCTAATTTTCATCCTTATTTCCAAACTTCTTTTGTTCCTTTTTATAAATTTTTAAGTTGTTCTCTTGAATTATTCTGAACATTTGTTTAATTGTTCTGTTATCATTTCAGGGGTTATAGAGGATTCTTTTGTATGTTTGTTCAATATTTTCTTTGAAAACTTTGAAATGCCATATAAATGTTATTATTATTGCCAGTAATCACAATAAAAGAAATTACACACAGAATTTGGGAAATTGGTTATAGAGGCATGAAATCATAGGGAGCTATAAAAGCATATTGAACAAATCTCAGTTTTCAGTCAAACTTCAATGTACTAATAGAGAGGGGAAGAAGGAACTGCTGAACAGGGAACTAAATCATTTTGTTCTGAGAATTGTAACAATAGGTACCGAAACTATTTAGAAGTTTCAGCAGTTAAGCCTCCTCATCAGAGTGTCTTTGAGATTATCAATCAGTCAATCAATAAATATTTATGAAGTATCTAGGATAGCCATGAATAAATCACTGGGACAAGCAATAATCTTTATAAGATTTCATTTTATGACAGAAACATAAGGGTTGTATGTTTTTATTGCCACTTTGCTAACTCAGAATATCTCACTTTGACTAGACAAAAATGGTTTCCCTACCTTAGATTGTATTCTATCAGCGAAATGTTGGATTTCCTGCCTTCATCACAAAATGTGCTTCATTGCAAAATACTCACTTTGTAATCACAACCATAATTGTAAATGGAATGAACTCTCCCATAAATCTCGAAGCAGATAGCAGAATAGATCAAAAACCAGAATCCAAAATATGTTGTTTACAAGAAACACATTTGAAACAGAATGACACACATAATAAGTAAGAGGCTGAAGCAGAATCTATTATACTTCAGCTGAAGTAAAGAAAAAAAGCTAGTAATCCTGATCTCAGAAAAAGTAAAAGCAAAAATAGATATGATACAAAGAGATAAGGAAAGTAACTACATCTTACTAAAAGGTGCCATTGGCAATGAAGCAATATCAATACTAAATATATATGCACCAAATGGTATAGCATCCAAATTTTTAAAAAAGTTAAGCGAGTTACAGGAAGAAATAGAGAGCAAAACTATACTAATAAGGGCTTTCAGCTGTCCCCTCTCAGAATTTGACAAATTCAAGCAAAAAATAAACAAGAAAGAACTCAATAGGTAAAGAGAATATTAGAAAACCTTTGGGGAAAAAAACTGAATAGGAACAGAAAAGAATATACCTTTTTCTCAATAGCATATGACACTTACCCAAAAATTGACTGTGTATTAGGGCATAAAAACCTCCAAATCAAATGTAGAAAAGCAGAAATAATAAATGTATTCTTTTCATATCATAATGAAATAAAAATTACATTCCACAAGAGGCAGGGGAAAGTTAGATTAAAAATTAACTAGAAATTAAATAATCTAATCTTAAAGAATAAGAGGATCCAAGAAAAATCATAGAAACAATTAATAATTTCATTAAAGAGAATGACAACAATAGGACAACATATCAAAATTTGTGGGATGCAACCAAAGCAACATTTAAGGGGAAATTTATTTCTCTAAATTCTTACATCAACAAAATAGAAAAAGAAGAGGTGAATTAATTGGGTATGCAACTTAAAAAATCCCCAATTGAGCATCAAACGGGAAATTCTGAAAATCAAAGATGACATCATTAAGACTGAAAGAAAAAAAAATTATTAAACTAATAAATAAATCTAGGATCCAGCTTTATAAGAAACCAATAAAACAGATAAGCCATTGGCTAATTTGATTAAAAAAAGAAAATCAAATATTTAGCATCAAAAAAATTAAAAGGATGACATTACTACCAATGAAGAAGAAATTAAAATAATCATTAGAAAATATTTTGTCCAATTATATTTCAATAAATCTGACAGTGTGAATGAAATCAATAAATATTTTTGAAAATATAAATTCCCTAGGTTAACAGATCAGAAAATAGAATGCCTGAATAATTCCAATCTTAAAAAAAATAAATTGAACAAACCATTAATGAATTTCTTGAGAAAAAAATCCAGGGCCAGATGGGTTTACAAGTGAATTCTACCAAACATTTAAAGAACAACTAATTCCAATACTATATAAATTATTAGGGAAAAGAGCTGAAGAAGAACTTTTTCATGATGCAAATATGGTACTAATATTTAAACTAGGAAGAACTAAAACAGAGAAAGAAAATTATGCGCCAATTTCCATAATGAATATTGATGCAAATTTTTTGAACAAAATACTAGCAATATATCATAAATAGCAATATATCATAAAGATTATACATTTATGACCAACTACCAAAGAATTATTTGATAGAATTAGGAAAAACAAAGCCACAAAATTCATTTGAAAGAACAAAAAGTGAAGAATATCAAGGCAATTAATAAAAAATACAAAGAAAGGTAGATTTCAAACTAAAACAATAATCATCAAAACTATTTAATACTGGCTAAGAATAGATTAGGTACATAAGATAAAGAAGTCAATGACCCTTGTAATCTAGTATTTGATAAACCAAAGACCCCAGTCTTTGAGATACAAACTCAATATTTGCAAAAACCTCTGGGAAAACTGGAAAACAATAGAACACAAACTAGGTATGGACCAACATTTTACACTATCCAAGGTAAGGTCAAAATGAGTACATGATTTACACATAAAAGGTGACATCATAAGCAAATTAAAAAAAACAAAGGATAGATGAGTTCAGAAAGGCCTGGAAAGACTTGTATGAACTGATGCTGAGTGAAATGAGCAGGCCAGGAGAGCATTATATACTTCAACAACAATACTATATGATGATCAATTCTGATGGACGTGGCTATCTCCAGCAATGAGATGAACCAAATCAGTTCCATTTGTTCAATAATGAATAGGCTGGGGGAGGGGGTGGGAAGAAGGAGGGGAAAAATCGGAACAAAAGGTTTTGCAATTGTCAATGCTGAAAAATTACCCATGTGTATATCTTGTAAATAAAAAACTATAATAAAAAACAAAACAAAACACAAAACAAAACACAAAACAAAAGATAATCTGTTTCAGAACTATGGGGAAGGAAAAAATCCATAATTAGACAGAATTTTGAAATGTAAATTAAATAATTTTGATTATATTAAAATAAAAAGCTTTTATACAAACAAAACCAATCCAATCAAGATTAGAAGGAAAGCAAAAAACTCAGAAACAATCTTTACAGCAAATGTTTGATAAAAGCCTAATTTCTTTTTTTTTTTTAATAACTTTTTATTGACAGAACCCATGCCAGGGTAATTTTTTTTACAGCATTATCCCTTGCATTCACTTCTGTTCTGATTTTTCCCCTCCCTCCCTCCACCCCCTCCCCCAGATGGCAAGCAGTCCTTTACATGTTGAATAGGTTGCAGTATGCAGAACCGAACAGTTTTCTTGTTGCACAGGGAGAATTGAATTCAGAAGGTATAAATAATCTGGGAAGAAAAATAAACAAACAAAAAACCCAGTTTAGATTCATTTTCCAGTGTTCTTTCTTTGGGTGTAGCTGCTTCTGTCCATCCTTGATCAATTGAAACTGAATTAGCTCTCTTTATTGAAGAGATCCACTTCCATCAAAATACATCCTCAAACAGTATTGTTGTTGAGGTATATAATGATCTCCTGGTTCTGCTCATTTCACTTAGCATCAGTTCATGTAAGTCTCGCCAGTCCTCTCTGTAGTCATCCTGCTGGTCATTCCTTACAGAACAATAATATTCCATAACGTTCATATACTACAATTTACTCAACCATTCTCCAATTGATGGGCATCCATTCATTTTCCAGCTTCTAGCCACTACAAACAGGGCTGCCACAAACATTTTGGCACATACAGGTCCCTTTCCTTTCTTTAGTATCCCTTTGGGGTATAAACCCAGTAGAAACACTGCTTGGATTAAAGGGTATACACAGTTTGATAGCTTTTTGAGCATAGTTCCAAATTGCTCTCCAGAATGGCTGGATGTGTTCACAATTCCACCAACAATGTATCAGTGTCCCTGTTTTCCCACTTCCCCTCCAACATTCCACATTATCTTTTCCTGTCACTCTAGTCAATCTGACAGGTGTGTAGTGATATCTCAGAGTTATCCTAATTTGCATTTCTCTGATTAATAATGATTTGAAGCATATTTTCATATGTCTATAAATAGTTTCAATTTCTTCATGTGAGAATTGTCTGTTCATATCCTTTGACCATTTATCAATTGGAGAATGGTTTGATTTCTTATAAATCAGAGTCAATTTTCTATATATTTTGGAAATGAGGCCTTTATCAGAACCTTTGACTGTAAAAATGTTTTCCCAGTTTATTGCTTCCCTTCTAATCTTGTCTGCATTTGTTTTGTTTGTACAAAAACTTTTCAATTTGATATAATCAAAATTTTCTATTTTGTGGCCAATAGTGATCTCTAGTTCTTCTTTGGTTATAAATTCCTCCCTCTTCCACAGGTCTGAGAGGTAAACTATCCTATGCTCTTCCAATTTAATAAAAGCCTAATTTCTCAAATATATAGAGAACTGAGTCAAATTTATAAGAATACATGCTTATATTTATATGAATACATTCCTCAGTTGATAAATGTTCAAAGGATATGAACAAGCAATTTTCAGATAAAGAAACCAAAGCTATTTATGTAGATTTCTGAAAAAGTGCTCTAAATTTCTTTTGATTATAGAAATGCAAATTTAAACAACTTTGAGGTACCAATTCACATCTATCAGATTGTCCAATATGACAAAAGAAAAAAAGAAAAAAAATGATAAATGTTGGAGAGGATGTGGGAAAAATGGGACATTAATGCACTGTTGGTATTGTGAATTGATCCAACTATTCTGGAAAACAATTTGGAACTATGCCCAAAGGATAGCCAAAATGTATTTATTCTTATAAGATTGTTCATACCCTTTGATTCACCAGTACTACTATTACGTCTGTATCCCAAAGAGATCATTAAAAAGGTGAAAGGACCTACATGTGCAAAAGCATTTATGGCAGCCCTTTTCATGGGGGCAAAAATATGGGAAATTGAGGGCATGCCCATCAATTGAGGAATGGATGAACAAGCTGTAGGATGTGAATGTGGTTGAATACAATTGTGCAATAAGAAATGATGAACTGTCAGATTTCAAAAAAAATCTGCAAAAACTTGTACAAATTGATGCAAAGTAAAGTGAACAGAACCAAGAAAACATTGTACAAAATATCAGGAACATTGTGTGATGATCAGTGACTCAACTCTTCTCAGCAACACAATGATCCAACACAAGTACAAAGGACTCATGAAGAAAAATGTTATTTACAGCCAGATGAAGGACTGATGGACTCTGAATGCAGATCAAAGCATTTTTTTCCACTTTTTTTTTTCTACTTAACTTTTTTCCCTGGTTTTTTCCTTTTGATCTGTTTCTTCATTTATAATTGTGATTATTATGGAAATATGTTTTACATTATGTGTATAACCTATGTATATACATGTATATAACCCGTGTCAAATTGTACATATGTGATATATCAAATATGTATAACTATACACATGTATAACCTATATTAAATTACCTAAAATTTTCAGAATAGGGGAGGGAAGAGAAGGAGGAAGAAAAGTTTGGAATTCTAAATCTTGGGAAAATATATTCTAAAAATTATGTTGGCATATAATTGGGAAAAATAGTATTTAAAAAAAAGAAAATTTATAGGCTATAATCAAAATTGAACTTGGAAAAAATGGGCAAATTATCAAAAGTACACTTTAAATGTATTTTTAAGTATAGCCAATATACTAAAAGTGTAGTTTCATGTTGAAAAAGTTAAAAAATATAAGGCAACATTTTGTGAATTCATGACATTATGTAAAAAAGTTGTAGCAAAAGGACATTGCATATTAAAATTTTAAAAGATGTTAAATTATATGAATTAATTTTATAGGTCTAATTATATAAGTCAATAAATGTAATAATTTTACATTATCCCAGTTTATATATCACTGAATATGCTATGTCCTGTCCTAGTAACAATATGAAAAACCATTGCATTTACTTCCTTGACATAATAATTTTACCCTTGTAACATTTTATAAAAAGACATATGGTAATAAATGCCTACGCTAATTTTTAGATATTTGATCTTGTCTTTTTCTTGATTTTGCCTTAATGATATTATGATTCTTCAGAGGTAGAAGAACCAGTGAAGGGAAATCTATTCTCATTTTGATTCTCTACATTGGAAAGAACTGGTTGTGGGTGTGATAATGCTGAGAATTTTGTGGGGAAATGATAATTCAGTTTTAAAAGTCATGATAGAGAAGGAAAGAGAAGCCAAATATATTCTGAAATAAGCCTAAATTTTGGAATGGCAAAGTCAACAAAAGGTTGGGGTGACAACTAAGGCAACATAGGAGGTTGGCAGGAGAAGTATGTGATGGGGGTGGGGCTCAACCAAAGCACAGTTTCAAAAGCTTTCAACCCAGAAGAGGTTCAGGACCTGGCACTGTTTGGTAATTCTACTGCATATACACAGTTCTCTGTCATAGTTCCTGGGTACAGGGGAGCATTTGTGGCCAATCACAAGGGAGTAGGGGTGCTAGTCTTGGTCAGAGGTGCATTGGCACTTGCAGCTACATAAACCAAGCATAGACTGAGCATAGACCAAGACAGCAGTGACCACACCTCTCTCTATATCACACCACCTTGAAGCACTGAAAATCTGCAGACCTCTAGAAGCAGCTCAAAATAACAGCATGAAAAAGCCTGAGTCTTGGGATGGTTTCTCCCCTACTTCCAGAATCCAATTTTAATATAAAGTTTGAAGTAAAGAAATAGGCTGGAAGAATGAGCAAACAACAACAAAAAAGAATTTAATAACAATTACTGTGGCAGGTAGGACCAAGACATAGACTCAGAAGAAGACCATAATGTGAAAAGAGCCACAAGCAAAGTCTCAAAAATTCTAATTGGATAAAAACTCAAAAAGAATTCCTGGAATAGTTTTTTTTTAAAGATATTACTGATATAGGAAAAATTGAGAAAAAAAATGAGTGATACCAGAAAATTATGAAAATAGAACAAACATGTTGAAAAATGAGGTTTGAACAATTCTCAGGGGAAGAAATTGAAACTATTTCTAGCCACATGAAAGATGGTCCAAGTCATTATTAATCAGAGAAATGCAAATTAAGACAACTCTGAGACACCACTACCCACCTGTCAGATTGGCTAGAATGTCAGGGAAAGATAATGTGGAATGTTGGAGGGGATGTGGGAAAACCGGGACACTGATGCATTGTTGATGGAATTGTGAATACATCCAATCATTTTGGAGAGCGATTTGGAACTATGCTCAAAAAATTATCAGACTGTGCATACCCTTTGATATAGCAGTATTACTATTGGAATTATATCCCAAAGAGATCTTAAAGAAGGGAATGGGATTCACATGTGCAAAAATGTTTGTGGCAGCCCTGTTTGTAGTAGCAAGAAACTGGAAATTGAGTGATGCTCATCAATTGGAGAATGGCTGAATAAATTGTGGTATATGAATGTTATGGAATATTATTGTTCTGTAAGAAATGACCAGCGGGATGAATACAGAGAGGCTTGGAGAGACCTACATGGACTGATGCTGAGTGAAATGAGCAGGACCAGGAGATCATTATATACTTCAACAACAAGACTATATGACGATCAATTATGATGGACCTGACCCTCTTCAACAATGAGATGAACCAAATCAGTTCCAACAGAGCAGTAATGAATTGAACCAGCTACACCCAGCGAAAGAACTCTCGGAAATGAGTATGAACCACTTCATAGAATTCCCAATCCCTCTATTTTTGTCTGCCTGCATTTTTTATTTCCTTCACAGGCTAATTGTACATTATTTCAAGTCAGATTCTTTTTGTACAGCAAAATACTGTTTGGACATGTATACATATATTGTATTTAAATTATACTTTAACATATTTAACATGTATTGGTCAACCTGCCATTTGGGAAGGGGAAAGGGGGAAGAAGGGGAAAGGGGGAAGAAGGGGAAAAATCGGAACAAAAGGTTTTGCAATTGTCAATGCTGAAAAATTACCCATGCATATATCTTGTAAATAAAAAGCTATAATAAAAAAATGAGGCTTGAAAAATGTTAAGGGAAAAAACAGTTTTTTGGATTAAAAAAAGAGAACTAGCCTAATGGTAAAAGAAATACAAAAAATTCATTGAGGAAAAGAACTTCTTAAAAACCAGAATAGACCAAATAGAAAAGGAAGTACACAAATTCACTGAAGGAAAAAACTCCTTAAAAAACAGAATTGACCAAATGAAAAAAAGTACAAAAGTAGACTGAAGAACATAATTCCTTAAAAATTAGAATTGGGCAAATGGAAACTAATGACTTCATGAGACATCAAGAAGCAAAAATAAATAAATAAATAAATGAAAACAATGAAAAAAGAAAGAAAATGTAAAATATCTCATTAGAAAAATAACTGAATTGGAAAATTGATCAAGGAGAGAAAAACTTAAGGATTATTGGACTGTATGAAAGCCACGATAAAAAAAAAAGAGCTTAGTTATAATATTTTGAGAAATTATGAAGAAAAATTGTCCTGATACCTTAGATCCAGATAGCAAAATGGAAATTTCTAAAAGAAATAATTAAATTTAAACTCCCAAGAATATTATAGCCAATATAGAGTTTTCAAGTCAAGGAGAAAATTTGGCAAGCAGCCAAAAAAAAAAAAAAAAAAACATTTAAATAACATAAAGCCACAGTTAGGATCACACTAGGTAGTTTTAACAACTTTCATATTAAAAGAGAATAGGGCCCGGAATATGATATTCTGGAAATTAAAGGAGATTGGGTTATAACCAAGAATAACCAACAGGAAAAAATTGATATGTTGGGGGAAATGAATATTTAATGAAATAGAAGGCTTTCAAGCATTTCTGTTTAAAAAACAGATCTGAATAGAAAATTTGACATTCAAACACAATTCTCAAAAGATGCATAAAAAGGTAAACATGAAATCAAGAGATTCAATAAAGTTAAACTGTTTGCTTTCCTATATGAGAAGGTGATATATGGAATTTCTGAGAACTTTACCAATATTAAAGTGGTTAGAAGACTATTAAAGACAGCATAGGTGTGAGTCAATTATGTTTTGATGATCTCCCCCAAAATGAAGGGATGAGAAAAAGGGATGTATTAAGAGAAAGGGTAGGAGAGAGGTAGAATTGGAAAAATCTTCTTACATAAAAGAGGGGCAAAAGAAAGAGCTTTTACAATGGAAGGGAAGTTGGAGGAGGGTAACAGGCAATGCTTGAACTGCACTCTTATAATTGTTTCAAAAAGGGAAGAACACACACATTGTTGGGTATGGAAATATTATGTTAGCCAACAGGAAAATAGAAGGGAAGGAAGATAAAAGACAGGGTAAGAAGATGACAGAAAAGGAGGACAGATTAAGGGAGGCAGTGGTCAGAAGTGAATGAAATGTTTTGCTTGATTTCATGCAAATTTCATGGTATATATATATATATACACCATATTGTTTGTTTGGTCAGAGGATAAGAAAAAGGGAAAGATTTGGAACTAAAAATTTAAAAACTGCTAAAATTGAAAAAATAATGTGTTTCTTTAAATAAGTATTCATTCAGAAGACAAGTAAAAGAAAGTGTAATGTTAAAAAATGACAAATTAGGAGGAAGATTGTTTTGTTTAACAGAATATGCATTTTATCATTTTTTTCCCTCAACAGCATTCCATTTTTTCCATCTACATGTAAAGATAGTTATCAACATTCACCCCTTTAAGATCTTAAGTTCCAAACTTTCTCTCTCTTCCCCCTTATTCCAATAAAGCAAGCAATCTAATATAGGCCATACATGTACAATTATTTTAAGCATATTGCCATATTTTTCATGTTGTGAAAGAAAAATCAGAACAAAAGAGAAAAACGGGAAAGAAAAAGCAAACAAAAAAGGTGAAAATAGTATGCTTCTATTCATATTCAGTCTCTAATTTTCTCTCTGGTCTATTGGAATTGCCTTGGATCTCTGTGTTGTTGAGAAGAGTTAAGTCTATTATGGTTGATCATCACATAATCTTGCTATTATTGTAAAAAATGTTCTCTTGGTTTTGCTCACTTCACTTAGCATCAGTTCATACAAGTCTCTCCAGGCCTCTCTGAAATCATCTTGTTGGTCATTTCTTATAGAACAATAATATTCCATAACATTCATATACCATAACTTATTCAATCATTCCTCAATTTGGGGGATTTCCACTCTTTTACCACTACAAAAAGAGATGCTGCAAACATTTTTGTACCTGTGGATTCTCTTTATGGAGGGAGATTGGTAAAAAGAATTAATAGTTTGGAACAACCAGGTAGTAAAATTTCCTTAAGAATTGAATTCCCTGAAAATTAGAATGAGTCGGAGAAAAAGCAATGACTAGAGGAAGCAATCAAAGGTTACAAAACAAAATTGGCAGATTTTTTTTAAAAAGAAAAAGTATATATTTGTAAATATATACCATTAAAAATTGACTTAAAGCATGTAAATCAATAGTTCTCATTAATTAATTTCAGACTATTAACAAGCATTTGAGAAAATTATCTATATCAAGAATAAAAATAGAAATGTAAATTAAACCAGGCTTGAGTATCACTTCACAACCAGCAAATTGGCAAAAATAAGAAAAGTCAATGCTGGAGGAGTTCTGACCTCATTAGTGTTTTATTGCTGGAGCTGTGAATTGGCACAAACACTTTGGAAAACAATTTGGAATTGTGCAAATAAAGTGACTAAATATCTATACCCTGAGACTCAGAGATTCTACTGTTAGACCTGTCTCCCAAAGAGGACATTGATTTCTTGAAATCTTTCAAAATTGCTTTTCTTTATAATATTGTCATTGTATAAATTATTCTTTTAGTTCTTCTCACTTCAGTCTGCCTCATTTTATAGAGGTCTTTCCACTAATTTCTGAAATTGTCCATTTTGTCATTTTCTAATGTACACCAAAATATTTATGCTACCATTGTATGTGAGTATGTGTGTGTGACACACATGTGGATGTGTAGGTAAAGAAATGGGTAAATACTCTTTAATTGGGAGATGACTAAACAAATTGTAGTACATGAATATAAAAGAATATTACTTTGCTACAAGACATGCTGAATGTAATGATAAGAAAGAAGCATGTAAAGACCCACATGAACTGATGAAAAGTGAAATAAGTAATGTCAAGAAAACAATATACACAATGACTATAACTATGTAAATAGAAAAAAAATTGCAAAGGAATATTAGGAAAATACAAAAGGGATTACTTCAAATAAAATTTGAGAAATAAGGAAGAAATTATCTTTTAAATCTATTGAACATGAGGAATTCATGATCAAAAAGTAGTAGTCATATGAAATAAAAAGGCCTATTTTAGTTATATAAATTAAAAAAACTTTTATACAAACAAATTTAATAAAAATCAAAAGGAAAATTAGTAATTGGAAGAAAAATCTTTACAGCAAGTTTCTCTAATAAAAGTCTCAGATATAAGATATATAGTAACAGAGTCAAATTGATAAAACTAAGAACCATTTCTACAAGATCAAAACATATGAAGAAGCAGTTTTCAAAAGAAAAAATAAAAACTATGCAGTTCTAGATCTCTCTATGTCTCTCTTTGTCCCTGTCTCTACTTCTCTATCTCTTTTGATACATATATATAGAGAGACATATTTTCAACATGTTTTTTTGCAAAAGTGTCCTGTTTTTTGTGCCATAAAAAATGACAAAATGGACAATTTCAGAGATTAATGGTCAGACCTCTATAAACTGAGGCAGACTTAAGTGAGAACTAAAAGAACAATTTTGCAATAACAACATTAAAAAGAAAAACAATTTTGAAATACTTTAAAAGAATTTTCATCAATGCATTAATAAACCATGAGTTCAAAAGAATGAAGAAACATCACTCACTTTTTTAAAGAAGGTGATGAACTTAAAATACAAAAAGAGATATATAATTTTGGATGTAGTGATATGGGAATTTATTTTGCTGGACTATGCAGCAATGTATTAAAGGCTTTTTTTTTTGTCCAGTTTCTTATTTTTAGCTGCTAAGTTGGAGGGATGTGTGTGTGTGTGTGTGTGTGTGTGTGTGTGTGTGTGTGTGTGTGTAGAGGGTTCAGTACAAGGAAGAACAGATAAAATATAGTTTTAAAAAAGAAATTACAAACAAGTTTGGCCCTCAAGAAGAAATAGAAGAAATTTCCACCAATTCTTTATAGACGGGTGTTAGGGGATGGGGAGATAGTCTGTGAGAGTGGAACATTGTATATTTACTCAGATTTTTTTTTTTTTAACACTTTGATCAGTTTTGCTGAATCATCTTCCTCCCCTTTTATGAGCTAGCTTTCTAGCTGGGAGAGGGGGTAGGTGAAATACAAGGGAATTTTAGAATGTATATAAAAACAAAAACTTCAATAAAAATTTTGTTGAAAAAGGAAAAAGTAACAAATGGAAAAGCAGAATAAGAAGACCTGTCAAGACCATACCAACAAGAACTAAGCTTCAAATCATTATACCACCTGAAAATCATGACCACTACAAAAGTCTGAATACCACATTTCAAAAAATCACAAACAAAAGCTGCCCAGAGGTGTTAAAACTAGAGGGCAGAGTGAAAATAGAAAGAATCCACTGGTCATTCACCTCCTGAAAGAAACTCCACAGTGAAAACTCTCAGGAATGTCAAAGCCAAAACTCAGAGCTTCCAAATCAAAGAAAAAAATATTATGAAAAGCTTGTTTTTCTTTTTAAGTACATAATAAAATCAACATGTTATTTTCAAAGCTGTCATGTTTTTTGTAACCTTTGTTGTCCTCTTTTCTCTGCTTTTTACAGATGCTTCATTGATTGTTTTCTTACTTTCCTCCTTCATTTAAGTGACCTCAAAACTGGTCTCTTTCCTACTAAAGTGAAAGAAAGAAAAATAAAATTCATATGCCTGATATTCATAGCCCTTCCCCCAACACATTAGTCATATATGAAATTGTAAACCCTATTCTATACCTTGAGTTCATCATCTTTTGGGGGAGATATACAAATTGTTAATAATCACTTGAAAATAAGTTTAACTTCAAAGAGATCCAAAATAAAACAACTTTAAGGTACTACTAGAAACACCATCAAATAGGTGATGATAATTAAAGACAACACAATTTAATACTAGTGGGATTGTGAAGATGCAGGTATTTTTATTTATTGCAGATGTAATACAAACTGTCAGACTTTTAGGAGAGCAATCTGGCATTACCCAGAAACATACAAAAATTATCATAATTTTTATCCAATAATTTCATGGTTAGGGATATTTGCTGAAAGTGTCAACAAAATATTTAAAAAGAGACATCCATTCAAAGCTTTTTATGGCAGCATTATATGCAATTGCAAAAAAAAAAAAAAACCTGTAAGTACTCTAAATGTGTCATCAGTAGGAAAACAGTTAAATAAATATAGTACATTAATATAATGGGATAATATGGTACAATTAAGAATAACCAATGTGAGAACTATAAAGAAATCTGGAAATAGTGTAAAGCAAGAAAAAAAAATCAGAGGCATGAGAATGAAATGACAAGGGATCCTGCTGGGACTTTAAATGGAGCAATTGAAATCATATTATGAAATTTTTTGCATTGAAATTTATTAAAAAGTAAATACCTAATAAACAGGTTTAATCGTATATATTCATGTTCAATGTTACATTTGTAATAAAACAATATCAAAAAGAAATTGTATATGATAAGCTACCATATTTATGATGTATGTGGAGTGTTGGGAATAATGTAAAGGGCTGCTTAAGGAGAAGGAATAGAAACAATGGTCAGTTAGTTTGTTAGGCTGAAAAGCTATCTTGGAAATTCTCTAGAAGTACACATTTTTATAGTCTTATAGTTTGCTTTCCTCACAACAAGCCCATGAGATAGAGAGTTATTAACTCTCTAATAATTGTGTTATTAACCCCATTTTGCAAGATGAATTAATTGAGACTCAAAAATGAAATAAATTGCCTGTCCAAGACATAGCTAATAAGTAACACTTTGATCAGGTTTTCTGATAATAAAAACAGGGCTCTTTCCACTGTACCATCGCCCTATGTTGGGGAATGGTAAGAAATACCACTCTGCTACATAAAGAAAGGACTACACTAATTTAGGTGAAGTAGCCTGGTCTAGCAGAACCAACACCAGCCTAGGAAACAGAAGAACTGAGTTCTAGTCCCAGAACCTCCACATTCTAACTATATATGCCCATGCCAGGTCAATTCTCTTAATCTCATCTATAAAATAGGATTAAAATGCCTCTAGTAGCTTCCCTACAGAGTTTTCTTGAGGATCTAATGAGATGGTGTATATAAAGTGCTTTTGTAAATCCTAAAGTGCTATATACAGTAAATGTCAATTAGTATTACCTGGAAAAGAAAGCCCTTTTGAAATGGTAAAGTGCTGTTCAAGGATCCAATATTTGCAAATCCAGAACTACATGGAAGATTAATTAGGGAGTGTTCCTTTATGTTATATTGTGGAACATAATAGGATTGCTTCAAATATAGTAACTCCCCCAGTGCACTTAAAATAGAATTCAATTTTCAAAAGTTTAATGTAATTACTACTTTGCTAGGAACATGTCTAATGTATAAAGCTCAATGTATGCCAAGTTTAGGTTAAAATTAAATTCTGTAGCATTAATAAATTTCACATTAAACAACTAACCTTGATAACAATTGTCTTTCCTGGGTCATGTTTGTCATGGATAAGGAGTCATTATTCCATCATGATAATAACTAGCATTCATCGGTACAAATATGTCTATATGTATGTGTATATATATGTACACACACATTCATATATATCACTTTACAATCTACCTAAGCCCATTTATCACAAAACCCTCTGAAGCAGGTATTCCTGTCAGGTGAATGTCAGTATCAGCAACATTACAAATCTTTCATTGGATCCCTTAGATGTAAGAGCCATCAATGAAATCAGAGACCATTAATTCAAGCCCAAATCTTTCATTTTTAATGATGAGGAAACTAAGTGTCAGGAGGTGAAAGACATGCTCAAGGTCACAGAATAATAAGTAGCAGAGTGAGGAATCAAACGGAGATTCTCTGAATTTTTGCCCTTCTCTGGAGGTTTGCATGCAAAAGCCAGACAATCACTTGGGATATTGTAGCAAGGATTCGTGTCCGTATATAAGTTGGACTTGATGATCCTTGAGGTATCTTTCCAACTCCCATATTTTGTATCTCTCTATGAAACCCTTGAGACCATACAGTCTAGCTCCCTTATTTTATAAAAGTCTGATCTGACCTTTTTTTTTTTTTTTTCCACAAAGGAAACAGAACTTGGATATTGGTTTAAAAAAAAAAAAAACAAAACCAACAATGTTCTTGTCTTTCTCTAAAAATCAGATAACTTTCTGCTGGGTCTGGAAATATTTTCTGAAGGGCCTCTGCTAAATACTTTAGCCTCATGAGGGAGTCACTAAAGAATCAGGAGAGAAAGAAGAACTATGTAAATATTTAATTTAGTCCTAAGCCAACATCCTAAATTGTATACATTAAAGGGTTGTTTTTTTATCCCATATTATTCCAGAGTCTATCTACTGATAAACAACTCTTCCTACAGTATGTAGAAAAGCTCTTGGTTGAAGAAGCTTTAGTTTAGTTGAATATTCTTTCCACTAACCCGCACTTCTGTTCATGGTGGTTCTTTAACCTGAAACTCCTTCCAGAGCCAAAGCTGAGAGAGTAGGGAGATCTGGTCTTTCCCCCAGGTTACTGAAATTTAAAGCGGGGCTGATTCTTCTCTGAGCAGTACTCTAGCCATTATCAAATGTCAGTCAGGGACTCTTGCATTTACCAGGCCACCACCTCCCTATATTTTGTAGTTATTTGCATTTTCTCACCCCCATTGGAAAGTGAATTTAAGAAGAATTGTTTCTTCACTTTTCTTTATATCCCTATTATTTATGCCTAGCACATATTAGGTGCTTATTAAATACTTGCTGACTGACTCAATAAAAATTGATCCATAAACTTTTATTAAAATACCTACTATGTGCCTGGCACTGTGTTAAGCACTGCAAATTATATGTCGTGATGGAAATAGCACTGGATTTGAAGCCAGAAGATTGAGATCAAATCCTGGCCTTGCCACTTATTGCTTATATTAACTTGGGTAAATCACTTAACTTCTCCATTCCTCATTTTTCTTGTTTGTAAAATGAGGGGAGTTGAACTGAATGATCTCTTAAGTTCCCCTTTCAACCATAAATCCTATGACTACAAATTGCAAAATCTGGATTTGAACGGAGACCTCCTGACCCCATATCTAATGGTGCTTGAGGTTGAATAAGCAGGGTAGGATTTAGAGCTACTTTAGATTATCTCTGGATTCTTTTCCTACTTCAAGGCTCAGGGATTGTAAATGCAGGTAAGCACATGAATGATAGACCATTGCCCCGCTAGGAAATAGACCTATAGATATAGATTTCACATGGAGCCAGTTGTTTATTATCTCCACTGCCCATCCCCTATCTCTTCTCCACCCCCAAAGATTAACCATAAGGAGAATGTATGTGGGGGTTAGCTATGCAACACTTCCCAGACATTTTAGTAGATAACAACCCATCCATCCTTGTCATTCTGTGCAATGCTTGCTCATGTTCTCCCATAAATCCAGCCCTGGGGGTCCTCATCATTCTGGGAGCCTTCTTCTAGATGTTTTACCATTTTTTGTAGACACCAGTGGGACACAATGGTTACCCAACAGTGATTCTGAATGATGGGTTCTTCCAGTGTCCCTTATATCACTTTTCTTCCATGAATCTTCATAGTGTGTTGAAGCCTACTGATGTCCACCAGGCACCTCTCCATTGCCTTTTGAATGACCTTCAACTAATATTTGACTAAGAGTGAAAAATGTGGAAATAAATACATATATTTTAATTTAATGTTTAATTTAATTTAATAATTTATTTAACTTAAATGTTTAATTTATGCAATTTAAATGTTTAATTAACCAATCATCAAGCAAGATGCCAGGAACTGTGCTAAGGATTGGAGTCATAGAGAAAAAGCAAAAGTTGTCCTCAGCTCAAGGAGCTTACCTTCTAATAGAGGGCATGAATCCCAAAAAGATGAAAACTAACCGTAGAAAGGAAAGCCCAAGTCATTAGGGGACTGGATAAAGAAAAGGGAATGGTTCCATGAAGCAAATTTGGAAGGAAGGGAGATACATGATTGATGGACTTGAGCTTTCTGAGAACATTGTGGAGATTCTAGGAATTAGTCTTAGAGTCTCTGTTCTTTTCCTTTCATTGAGTCAGTAATTAGGGAGGGGAAGGGCAGGGAAGTTGCCCAAGAAAAGGTGGCTTATCCATCATTTTACTTCTGGTAACACAGAGAGGGGAGTTTTACTTCCAGAAGGGTTTAGAAGCAGATGGCTTGGGTTTAAGAAGTGGGATGGTATATTGGGCAGAGATTGGGTGGGTATATTTGTGCTTTGAAGGCACACAGGTCTGGGGGCATATCCTGTAGGTAAACTTTTATTAACTATGAGAGCTTGAGGAAGTTGTTTAACCTTTCAGTGACCAGGTAACTTTCTAAGGCTACAAATTGCTGAGCCATTACTGGTCTTCAGGGGTAGGAGGTAGGTGGGATTCTTCACTGGGAACTCCCCATACTAATGAAACCACAGATTCTGTCCAAAAAAATTTATCCAAAGCAAACAAAAACTTGGGTTCCAAAAGTGTGAGAAGCTTTAGCAGCTTTGGGGGTTGTGAGTTAGTTTAGGAAGACCCAAAACAACCAAAAACATGGATTCCAAAAGTATGAGAAACTTTACAGCTACTAAAGGAGAAAGAATGTGGTCCTGGAAATGTTGGGGAAGAAGTGAGGAAAGGACCCAGGAAAAAGGGTTTGTCCCTAAAGGATGGTGAGAAAGCCATGGGATGGTGGATTTGGGGTTGGCAGGATTCTTAGAGGTCACTAATGTAACTCCTTTTTTGGGGGGGGAGAAACTGAGTCCTTGAGAAGTGACATGTCTGCTCACAGCCAAATAGGTAATAAATGTCAGAGGCAGGATATGGCTTCCTGGTTCGAAGTCCAGCACTCTATTCAGCCATACTGAAGCCCCGGATACGGGGAGAGACACATAAAAGAACTATCCCTGAGTGTTTTGGGGTGGGAAAATTGAAGTAAAGAGGAAAAAGGGAGAGGTCAGGGTTGGAGAGCTGGGAAAACAGGAGGCAGGGAGCTGAGCTTTATACTCCTTGGCTGACATCACTTCCTGACACTCGCCCTTTGTAGGAATCTGGAGAAGGAGGTTACAACTTAGATTCAAATTTTGCTTTACCTTGGGGAGTCACTGGTTCTCAAGCCTGTGCCATGGAAGACAGGTCATGACTGAACACCAGATGGCATCCTTGTGTAAGTCTAGGCAGCAGCAGACACTAATACCTGTTAACACAGTCCTATCTCCATTTTTTATTAGCTTTTTTCCCAAAAAAATGCAGGCAAAGACAGTTTTCAACATTCACTCTTGCAAAACCTTGTGTTTCATATTTTTCTCCCTCTCTCCCATGCCCCTCCCTTGGAGATTAAGCAATTCAATATACCCATCTCCATTTTTAACCCTATTTTTTGGTTGTCACCATTGCAGTGACAAGATTCTGGCTAATGATGAGGATGGGGAAAATGTCAGAGAATGTCAGAGACATCTATTTCAAAAATGTTTGTAAACTTTAAAATGATATCCATATATTGTTAACCTTCTTAGGCTTCTTTTTTCCCAACTATAAATGGGGAGTGGGGATGATGGGGACAATAGGTCCTACAAAAATAGGACTTTTGTAGTGACAAGGTCCAAAGAATAAATATGAGGCACATAGAAATCTCTTTTAAAACCTTAAAGCACTATATAATGGCCATATATAATAATATAATAATATTATTATTGTTATAAATATAAGCAATTAAAAAGGAGATCTAACCTGGGCACAATTAGTACTCCTCTTTAATTGCTTATATCTATAATAATAACGTATCTCCTAGGCCATTTCAAAATGACCCTCTGTATAGTTATGATTCTGTCTCCTCTCCAGTGGGCTACCAAGGTTCTGAGAGGACAGAAGGAAGAAGAGCATGTCTTCAGCTTTTGGATATCTTCATTCAGACTCAGGGAGGTTTGGAATACCATAGTCCAATATAGAGAAAGGAGCAATCTCCCTTGTTTTCCATTTATATTGGTAAGGGAAAAAGCCTTAGGAGCATGGGGTTCAGGAAAGAGCTCTGGTCACAGTATTAGGGAGAAGGTAGGAAGCCTCATCACCCATGATTCAACCCTTGCTATTTACATTCTTTTAAATCAGAAACTTGCTATATAGGTGTGGCTGCTAACATCATGAGTCACAGTGCTAGATGATGGCTTATGCTATTTTAAGGAGAGAACTGGTAGCTTGTCAGGGCAGTATAGCCACCCAAATGGACAGAGAGAAAAGAAAACAAATAAGTAACCTTTATTTTTTTAAGCAATAGTACTTTCCCTCTGATTACATATAAAGATATTTTAAAAAACATTCTTTTTCAAAAATCTTTTTTTCTTTTTTAATAGTATTTTATTTTTCCAAATACATGCAAAGATAGCTCTCAACACTCACTTTTGCAAAACCTTGTGTTCTAAATTTTTCTCCCTCTCCTTCTCCCTTCCCCCTCCAATATAGGTTAAACATGTACAATTCTTCTAAACATATTTCCATATTCATTGTGAAGTGCAAAAAAAAAAAAAAGATCAAAAGGGGAAAAAAACACAAGAAGGAAAAAAAAACAAGCAAATAATAACCCCTGGAAAGGGGGAAAGTACTATGATTTGATCCACTTTCAGTGTCCATAGTTCTCTCTCTAGATGCGAAAGGCACTTTCCATCTCAGTCTAAGTCCATCACAGTTGATCATCACATAATCTTGTTGTTATTGTGTACAATATTCTCTAGGTTCTGCTCATTTCACTCAGTATTAGTTCATGTAAGTCTTTCCAGACCTTTCTGAAATCAGTATGTTCATCATTTCTTACAGAACAATAATATTCCATAACATTCATATACCATAATTTATTCAGCCATTTTCCAATTGATTGGCATCCACTCAGTTTCCAGTTTCTTACCACTACAAAAAAGACTGCCACAAACATTTTTACATATGTGGGTCCTTTTCCCTCTTTTACAATGTTTTGTGATACAGACCCAATAGACTGCTGGAGCACAGCACAGTGGATGCACAGTTTGAGAGTCCTTTTTTTATGGTTCCAAATTGCTCTCTAGAATGGTTGGATCTGTTCACAGTTCCACTAACAATGCATTAGTATCCCAGTTTTCCCACATCTCCTCCAACATGTATCATGATCTTTTCCTATCATATAAATCTTTCCAGCTTTTTTCTTTAGCCAGATTGAGAGATGTGAAGTGGTTCACAGAGTTGTCTTAATTTGAATTTCTTTAATCAATAGTGATTCAGAGAACTTTTTAATTTCTTCATCTGAAAATTATCTGTTTATGTCCTTTGACCATTTATCAATTGAGGAATGGCTTGTATTTTTATAAATTTGAGTCAATTCTCTATATATTTTAGAAATGAAGTTTATCAGAAACACTGTAAAACTTTCCCCCCAGCTTTCTGATTCCCTTCTAATATTGGCTGCACTGGTATTGTTTGTGCAAAACCTTTTTAATTTAATGTAATCAAAATGACCAATTTTGTATTTCATAATATTCTCTAATCCTTTTTGGGCCATAAATTCTTCCCTTTTCCACAGATCTGAGAGATAAATTAACCCTTGTTCTCCTAATTTGCTTATACTATTAAAACATTCTTTTGAAGAAAATTTAGAGTTCCAAATATTCTCTCTCCTTTTCTCACCAACTCCCCTCCCTAAGATAGTAAACAATTTGATAAAAGTTATACACGTTCAGTTATGCAAAGCATATTACCATATTAACCATGATGTTAAAGAAGACATAGAACTAAAGGGAAACACACACACACACACACACACATGCAAAACCAGAAAGTGAAAGATAGGATGTTTTGATCAGCATTCCGACTCTATCAGCTCTTTCTCTATGGCACTTAGCATAGAAGCTATTCCAAGATGGATAGGATCTTGGTATAAAAAAGTCTCCAGAACTCAGCTAGGACCATGTCACTTTCACCGTAAGTCCTTCAGAATTATCTTAGATCATTGTATTGCTGAAGATAGCTAAGTCATTCCTGGTTGATGATTGTACAGTACACAATGCTTTGTTTCTGTTCACTTCACTTTGTGTCAGTTCACATAAGTCTTCCCAGCTCTTTCTGAAACCATTCTGCTCATCATTTTTTATAGCACAATTGTACACCACAACTTGTTCAGCCATTTCTACTATAAAAAGAGTTCTGTAAATATTTTGGTTTAAATAGGTCTTTCTTCTTTCTTTGATCTCTTTGGGAGTGGATTAAAGATTATGTACAGTTTTATAGCCTTCTGGGCATAATCCTAGTTGTTCCTTAGTATAATTGAAGAATTTCACTCCACCAACAATGAAACGAGTTTTATTAGGGGAAAACGTTCACACAGTAGAAGGTCAGTCAGCGAGGTTGGATCCAGAGCTCTCAGCAGAGATTCTGGGCAGGCTTGGGTATTAGAAACAGGTGAAGGAGAGTAGGTTTTGATAAGGTTCTTATGTGGGTTAAAAAGGACAGGGCAAAAAGCAGGCAGCTGGACTTGGGATGTAAATTCAGTTTTTGGATGGGCTGACTCGTGCTGTAGGGAATGCTGGGGCATTTGCCAGCTAGTTGATATTTAAAGTCCTTCCTGGAGCAAAAGGGAGCTTTGGCCATTCCTATAGGTCTTATCTGACAGGATAAGTTGGAGGATTTTGAGCTTCCCCAGCAAAGCTGGTAGGAAAAGCAACTATATTCCTTATACTAGACTAGTCCAGTCAAACAAGATTTTTCTCCATGCCCTGGGAGGAGCGAGGTGCATAACTCTTTCTGGCTTTGGAATTCAGCCCTGGGCCCTGCACTCTATTGATTTGTGAGACTTAAAGGGACCCATTATATCTAGCCAGCTCCAGCCATGCTTCACTTTACAAGCTGGTCTGAACACCCTCCCCAATTTCTAGAGCTGGAACCATAACAAATCAATACTTCTATTGCTACTGGAAATCATGAGTCAGTCTTCTTCCCTAAGGCTTCCCTCACCATCCCTGTAACTTTTCAAGCCAAACACCCTTCCCTGGCCACTACTCCCTTAAATGTATCATCTCTTCTGATTAAAGTATATGCTTCATAAAGTGACAAGCTCCCTTCCTCCTTTCCCTCCCTCTGTATTTGTATCCTCAGGTTTAATGTAAAGCTTGGCAGAGAATAAAGCCTTCCTTCCTTCCTTCCTTCCTTCCTTCCTTCCTTCCTTCCTTCCTTCCTTCCTTCCTTCCTTCCTTCCTTCCTTCCTTCCTTCCTTCCTTCCTTCCTTCCTTCCTTCCTTCCTTCCTTCCTTCCTTCCTTCCTTCCTTCTTTCCTGGAGAAAAGGGAAGGACCACTTCCTCTTCGTGTGAGGCAGGAGTGAAGGAGGAGATAATGCACTAAGATATTTTAGTAATATGAGAAGAGAAGAAAAGGGAACTGTTGGTGAATGGCCTCAGTTTCAAGGGAGAAATATAAAAAGGGCCTCAGCTGAAAGAGTAAAAGGAACTGAAGAGGGGAATGAGGGGGATGAAAACGATTGGAATAGCTTCTATGCTAAGTGCCATAGAGAATTTGTTAGAGCCGTCTTGGAGGCAAGGCACTGTTCTAAGTGCTTAGGAATAGGGAAAGAGGTGAGCTGAGAGGATATTTAAGGCCCCAATGAACACTGTCCAAGAATGAGGAATCTAACCTGCTCAGACAAAGAGGCTAAGAAGAATGGCTTAGGCATATATTGCAGGCTTTAGTCAAAGAAGATCTTTCCAGCATCTTTTCCCATCCCCCACCGCGGGTGGGCCACAGCTGTTTTTCATAGTCTAGGGGGAAAAGGCTCTGCCTGTCAGGCAATGTCCCTGCTCTACCCCCATCCCTTAGCTACAGTGTTGGCTACTTTTTTTTTTCAGTTAATCTATTTTAATTTAGTTTATAATTAAAAATATTAATGCACTGACAAGATCTGCTTACAGGGCATGTAAGAGCTATGAATATGTCAGTGGAGGGGGCTCTGGTGCATTGATTTAAAACCCATATGCAGAATGAATAACTTTCTGAACAAGGAAGAAAATTTCTATTTAGAGCTATTCATGACTTCATAAATGGCCAGACTGGGCATTATTTTCCCACCTGCTTGGGAGAAGAGGAAGGGAGTATCTGATGTTGTTCAGGGTCCCCCTTGGCTGATTCAAAATTATGAAATCAGTCTTTGTATTTCCCAGTCTCAGAACCTTAAGATCTCAGAGAGAAAGAGGCTTCAGGAGTCTCTCCCTTGGTGATATTTTCTTCTTGCTTTCAAGTGCCCAATGTTTTTCTGCTTTCTTATGTGCCCTGCTCTGGGGAAGGGACCTGATTGTCTCATTCAGACTGAAGTGAAATGAAGAATCACAGCTTGAAAGAGTGACTCTTCCTTGAGTGATTTAAATTTTGCTCAAAGATTAAGTGTTAAAGATAGCTATGGGGACCTATATCTAATGTAGGGAACTAAAGGTAAGTTAACACCTTTTTACCAATGCAAATCAGTAGCTTCTCTGTAACTTATAACCTTAGAAACCAGTTAAAAGAGTCTCCTAAAGTCACTCAGTCAGGAGGTGTCAGAAGGAAAACATGAGCCCAGTTCTTCTTAGCTTCTAGGCAGACTATCTGGCCACTCCACTAAATTTCTTCCAAGACCTGCCACAGAGATTCTGTGCCAATAGTGCCATTTTGTCCATCGGGGGTGGGCCAGGGACGGTGGGAGAAGACCAGGTTTAAAGACAATTCTGCCTGATTGTCTTCCCCTCCCAAATTGAGACACACACACACACACACACAATTTCACCAGGTTAAAAAAGCCTTTCTTTGCCTCATTCCTTAGGTAGCCTTAATCATTGGTTGGTCATTACCTCAGTCAGACTGAGACTTGTTAAAGTAGTTTTAAAAAAGCCAAGATCTCCTACTGCATAAGGGGCCATCCCCAGCCAGCCTGATCTGTATCTGGCCTCTGGACCCAGAGGGTTCTGGAGGTGACCTTGCCCAGCCTCCCTCACTTCAGTCCGATTCACTTTTATGTCATGGCATCCCCCCTCTGACGTCATGGCCCTCTTACAAAATGAAGGACCAACAACAACAACCTGCCTACTTTTAACTTCAATATCCCATGCAAGTCTCTAAATGATTCTCCAAGGTCGCCCGTCCAGGATGGGTTCTAGAGGAGCCTGAACACTCTAGAGGGTAAACTTGGAGGCTGGCCCTGCAATGGCTGCTCTCAGGCAAACCTGCTTTTCAGCACTGAGCTCTCCATCTCTCCCAGTGCCAATCCCCTCCTGGCTGCCAGAACTCCCCACGAGGGAACCTTAGCCCCCAAGGCAGGGCATCAGAACTTCATCTTGACCTTTATAGTATCAGGGAAGATTTGGTGGAGAAGGTGACAAATGATGGATCCTTGAAGGAATGGATATTTCAGTAGACATGAAGAATGGAAGCTGGAGGGAAGGGATGTAGAAAGCCAATGCAGGAGGATTCTGGGAAGATGGCAGATTTCAAGCTCTCCTGATTTCCCCCAAACATTTTTTCTCAGGGTGAACATAGATGGATGAAGAATCAGGAAGACTTGGGGCAGAGCAGAGATCCTGCTGGCACAGCCCAAGAAGAGCTGAAGAAAGGCCAAGATTAGCCCAGGTGAGTCCAAATACCTCTGGGATCCCTCCCCAGTGGGGAGCCCTGGGGCTAGCTGGGTTTGGCTGGAGCCTGGGCAGGAACCACAGAAACTTTCACCTCCCCACTGTTTATGGAATCAGGGTCTGAATCCTAGAAGACAGAGGCAATCTCGGTTAATGAGGAATGCCAGGCCAAGTTGTGCCGCTGAGACACAGCCCCGGCCAGAAAGAACCAGCATCAGGTGAGTACAAAGGCAGTGGGGGCCTCTTTGAATTACTCTTTGAAAATTAGAATCGGGCAAGGGGAAGCCAGTGAAGCTATGAGAGACCAAGAAATAAAACAGTTTATAAAGAACAAAAAAAAAAAAAAAAGAATATCAAACATAAGAAAAACAACAAATCTGGAGAACAGATCGAGAAGAGAAAAATAGAAGAATAATTGGACTGCCTGAAAGGTGTTTTGTTTTGTTTCATTTTGTTTTGTATTCCTTTCGTTTTTCTTTTTTAAAATTCTGTTTCTTTAAATAAGATAAATTAAAAAAAATAAGAAAGCAAACACATAGAAGAAGGAGAATAAAGGACTAGCAGTATAGTTTGGCTGGAAGGTAAAGTATGTGAAGAGGATGCTGTGAAATAATCTTAAAAAGTAAGTTGGACATATTATACAAGGATCAATTCTGATGACTGTGACTCTTTCTAACAATGAGATGATTGATGTCAGTTCCAATGATCTTGTGATGAAGAGAATCATTTGCACCCAGAGAGAGACTGTGGGAACTGAATGTGGATCACAACATAACATTCTCCCTCTTTTTGTTGTTCACTTGCATTTTGTTTTCCTACTCATTTACTTTCTTTTTTTGATCTGATTTCTCTTGTGCAGCAAGAGAATTGTAGAAATATGTTTATATATATTGGTTTTAAATATATTTTAACAGGTTTAACATGTATTGGATTTCTTGCCACCTAGGGAGGGGGTGGGGGCAAGGAGGGGAAAATCTGAAACACAAAGCTATGTTAATGCTGAAAAATTATCTGTGCATAGATTTTAAAAATAAAAAGCTTTATTAAAAAAAGTAAGTTGGAGTAAGATTAGGGAAGGTCTTAAGTATTAGTCAGAGGACTTTGTTCTTTAACCTAAAGACAATAAGGTTCTATTGAAGGTTTTTGGAGCAAGGAAGTGACTTTGTCAGATTCGTGTGTAGACTAAATTTTTATCTTCTATTTAACTTGTTCATCTGTTCATTGGACAAACTAGGTATTTATTCTTTTTTTTTTTTTTTTTTTTTGCTGAGGCAATTGGGGTTAAGTGACTTGCCCAGAGTCACACAGCTAGGAAGTATTGAGTGTCTGAAGCTGGATTTGAACTCAGATCCTCCTGACTTCAGGGCCAACACTCTATCTACTGCACCATCTAGCTGCCCCTATTGGGTATCTATTATGATTGGCGAAGAGCTCTGTATCTGATATTGAGGAATATGTGTAGTCTTATGAATATAAGGTAAAATCTATAATATTTGCTGTCTCAATTCATGCTCTCCTTTAAAGCCTAATTAAAACTTCCATCTTTGTTGAGTCTTCTCTCATTCTCCAAGTCTCCAAGCTAAAACTTCATAAGATAGTTTATTTCACAATTCTTTGGTATACTTATCCATTATTTTGCTTATATATTACCTTATGAATGCAACGACAAAGACAACTGTGAGAATCCATGATTCTCTGGTTATCACTACTATATGAGATATAAATTAGGGAAACATGCATGTGGAAGATATCATGGAAGATTGCCTGAGCAATAGACCAGGAATTTTTTTTAATGTTTTTTTACATCATCAGAATTTCTATCAACATTTTTCCCCCTTCTCCCGAAGAAGCATCCCACACAAGAACTAATATTTTTAAAGAAAAGTCAGCAATATGTATTGAATCAACAAAAAAATCTGAAAAAATATTCACTGTATTGTGCTTGTGCATCTCCCACCTTTGTAAAGGAATGGAGTGGGTGCCTTCTCATCTTTTTTTTTTTTTTTTGAAATCATGCTTATTCTTTGTAATTTTGCATTCACTTTCTTCTTTTTTAAAAAATAGATTTTTATTTATATTTTTTTCATATTGGCACAATTTCCCCCAATATATCTATCCCACCTCACAGAGAACTTTCCTATATAGTAAACAATATTTTTAAAGACATAAAAAGAAACAAATGAAAAAGAAGAAAATCAGCTGATCAATACATTGAAAAAGTCTGAAAATACAACACACAGCATTTGTGAACTTTCCACTTCTGCAAAAATGTAAAGGTTGGGGGGTGGGGTGGGAAGTGTCTTCTCATATCTCTTCTTTTCAAACATGTTGCTCTTTGAAATTTTGTAACATTTACTTTCAATTGTTTTGTGAGGTTTTTTCCCCATTTACATTGTTGTAGCATTCTTATATGTTTTCTTAGTTTTGTTTGCTTCACTCTGTTTAGATCACATAGGACTTTTTATCTTTCTCTGAATTCATCATGTTCATTATTTCTTCTAGCACAGTAATATTGTATTACATCCATGTACCACAAATTGTTCAGCTACTCCTCCACTATTTTGTTTTCAGTTCATTGCTACCACAGAAAAATATTACTGTAAATATTTTGGTATTTATGGGCATTTCCTTTTATTAGTGATCCCCTTGGGTATAAGCTCAGTAATGAAATCTTTGGGGAAAAGGGTATGGACATTTTAGTCACTTTATTTCCATATTTCCAAATTGCTTCCTATAGTGGTTGTATTGAATCACAGATCCACCAACAGTGCAGTAGTGTGTCTTATCTTCTCACAACCCCTTCAATATTATTTCCATCTTTTGTCTTCCTGGATAATTTGTGGGTATAAGGCAATTTGCATTTGTTGTTATTATGATTGGAGCATTTTTCATGTGATTATTAATAGTTTGAAATTCATTTCAGAGCAGTTCATATCCTTTGACCATCTGTTAATTGGGAAATGGTTTTTGGTCTTCTGTATATTAATTTTCCATACAGCTCATTTACCAAAACCTCATCTGAAAAATTTGAAGCAAAGATTTCCCCCCACCCCATTTTCCCATTTGCTGTATTAATTGTGTTTGTTCAGAAGCTTTTCAGTAAAATTATCTATTTTATCTTTTTACAATTATCTCTATCTCTTCTTTAAGAATACATTTTCTACTCATAGTTTTGAAAGGTATGATTTCTTCTAGTATTTTTATGGTATGATCATTAATACTAAGTCCACGTGCCTATTTTGAGTTTATTGTGAAAATAAGACCAGAAGTTCTTAAATTGATGTCTCTGAACTTGGTTGAGAAAAAAAATTGCATTTTTGTTTTCAATTAACCTTTAGCTGAAATTTAGTGTTTTCTTTAATTATTAACAATCCCCCCCCCCAATTATTCTGAGATAGAATTCATCAGACTGCCAGGGGTATTTATTTCCCAAAAAAGTTACTTTTCTGTAAACGATGAGGTTCTCTACTTGTTTCTGCTTACAAATGTCATTTTCTGATTGCATTAAGCCTTAGAAAGAAGAAAAGAAATAAGCATGTACTAAGTACCTACTATATGCAAGGCACCATGCTAAATATTTTTACAAATACTAACTCATTTGATTCTCAAAATAATCCTGGGAGGTAGGTATTATTATTATCCCCATTTCATAATCAAGGAAACTGAAGCGAGCAGAGATTGTGATTTCTCCAGGATTACATAGGTAGCAAGTGTTTTAGGTTAGATTTGCACTTAAGTCTCTCTGGGAAGAATCCCAGTGCTCTATCCACTGTGCCACCTAGCTGTGTCCAGAGCCCTATGAGATCCACAATCACTGAAGAAATCAAGTGAATGAAGAATCCAAATTGCTCAGATTTTATATATGCATTTGGGACAAGCAACCCATTGACTTGGTTCTTATTTAACTTGGAAATCCTTTCAGTGCAAAGGCTGTAGTATCTACCATACAGCAGCCTGGCAATGCTAGGTGTAGATTAAACCCTCAATTAATACCCCTTGAATTGTATTGACCTGCACAGGACATTCTTTGCTTCTTCCTCCAATCCCCCAAAGGCTCAAATCCCAAGATTAAATTCTGTCCTCTTCTTCATGGCCCTTTGCCAAATTTGGGGTTTCTTGGAGGCTGGGATTCAGTACTTTGATAGATCAATGCAGAGTATTCAGAGGACAGAAGAATTTAGATACAGGAGAGATTTCAGAGATTTTCTAGTCCATTTTCACTTTTTGGATGAAGAAAAAATTAACTCTCACAAGTCCATTCCACTATTGTGTCTCTTCATCAATATGTACCATGTTCCATTTCCTCAAGATTCTGAATTCTGGAATTAAAGAAGAGTGTGATAAAATAAACTACAATAGTCAATTAGCTAACTTAACATTCAACAAGTATTTTTTTAAAAAATTGTTTATTTATGAATGCTTTATGAATCATGTAGAGAGAGAAAAATCAGAGCAAAAATGAAAAACATCCTCAGGGAGGGGATGCCATGACTTGTAGATCTCCAGGCATCCTGATCTGTGTCTGGCCCCGGATGCAATGAGAGAACCTGGACTTTCTGAGCTAAGGTCTTCAAGAGGTCTCAATTTGACTGAGAATCACCGGCTGCCTCCTGGACCATCTCCCAGGGAGATGAAAAAATTTCCATAGTTCTTTTTCTGGATACAGATGGCATTTTCTGTCCAAAGTCTATTGGGATTGCTTTGGATCACTGGACCCCTGAGAAGAACTAAGTCTTTCAAAGCTGATCATTGCACCTTCTTGCTGTTATTGTGTACAGTGTCTTCCTGGTTCTGCTTGTTTTGTTCAGCATCAGTTCGTGTAAATCTTTCTGGGCTTTTCTGAAATCAGCTTATTCATCATTTTTATAGAACAATAATATTCCCATTATACTTTCATATGCCATAACTTATTCAGCCATTCCCCAATTGATAGGCATCTTCCCATTTTCCAATTATTTGTTGCCACAAAAAGAGCTGCTACAAACACTTTTGCACATGTGAGTCTTTTCCCCACATTTATGATTTCCTTGGGATATAGACCCAGTAGATACTGCTGGGTCAAAGGGTATTCAGTTTTATGCCCTTTGGGCATAATTCCAGATTGCTTTCCAGAAGTTTCACAACTCCACCAACAATGCATTAGTGTCCCATACTGTGCTAAGTGCAGGGAATACAAAGAAAGACAAAAGACAATGCTTGCTCTCAAGTAGCTTGTTGTCTAATGGGCGAGATAGCATGCAAACTGCAAAGTACAAACAAGATAAGGGGCAAACCAGAGAGAAATAAGGGAGGGAAGGCACTAGAATTAATGAGTTATGGGGAAAGCTTCCCATAGCAGGTAGAATTTTCTCCTATGGTTTTGCTCTTATTTTTCTCTCCCAACCTAATTCACAAAGAAGGTGGGATTTTAATTGGAACTTGAAGAAAGCCAGGAAGCAGATATAAGGAAGGAGAGCCTTCCAACATGAGGAACACACAGTGAAGGTGCCCTAAATTGGGATGTAGAAGTTTTTTATTTGGTTTGAGGAATAGACTGTCACTGGGTCACAGTTCTTTGTGGGGTAACATGTTGGAGTGTAAGTTTTGGTTTGTATAAGAATGGGGGTATAAGGCGATTGGAAAGGAAGGAGGAAGTTGGTTATAAAGAGTTTTGAATTTCCCACAGAGGATTTTATGTTTGAGGCTGGAGGTGATGGAGAGCCACGGGAGTTGACTTAATAGGGGAGGGTCATGGGCAGATTTGTGCTTTAGGAAGGCAGTTTCGTGAAGGATGAGCTGGAGGAGGGAGACACTCAGGCAGACAGCCCTGCCAGCACAGTGGTCCCGGGATGGCGAGGGGATGAGACAGGGCGCAGGGTCAGAAGAGAGATCATTTGATCTTTGCCACAACCTTGGAATAGGTGCGATTTCCGTCCCCTTTTTACAGTTGAGGAAACGCCTGTGATCTGCCGGGCTCACCCAGCTGGAGTCTGAGACAGAACTAAGCTCCCGTTTTCCCGACTCCCGGCCCGGCTCTGAGCCCCTGGGGCGTCTCTCAGTCATGGGGATCATTTTTTGAGAAGAGGACCTGGGGCCACCTTCTCATCCCAGTCCAGCAGCAAGACAAAGGTCAGGACACCTGGAGATGGCCCAGGAGGCAGCGGGTGATTCTCAGTTAAGTGAGACCCCTTGAAGACTTTAGCTTAGAAAGCCCAGGTGCTCTCATTGCATCCGGGGCCAGACACAGATCAGGACGCCTGGAGATCTCCGAGTCAGGGCATCCCCTCCCCGATATCGAGGTCCTCCGGGAGAACAAAGGGCAGACAGCACGGCATGGAGCAAACTGTTCTCATCCGCCAGGGAAAGACATCCCCGAACTGACCCAGGGCCCCGGACCGAGTCTGCCTGCTGAGAGCTGTGCGCCTGCCGCGCGTGCTAAGGCTTCTGGGAGCCACAGGTGAGGGTTGGGTGAAAGGTGGACCCTACGGGTGGATGATCAGCCCTGAGAAAACTGGCAGACCCTCACCTGAGAGGGGCTCGTCCTCCCAGAACTGCCTGAGGCGGTAATGCTCGCTGACCTCAGCCTTGAAGTATCGGGAGGATTTGCACTGATAAAGGAACACATTTCAAACAGCGAAAGAACTACAAGCAAAAAAGCAAAGTCAAGAATGGGAAAAAGAAAAGCAAATGGACCAGGAAAGAATAAGGATAAAAATGGGGACGAAACTGTCTTGAATGCCAGTCAGAGGAGATTGGAGAAGATATAGAACAAAAAAATAGGAAACTATTAAGGTTTAGAGCATGGGATTAACATTATGAAAATAGTTTTAAGGAACTTCTTTAGTGAATTATTATTGAGTGAAATGAGGTAGAGTTGAGAGATCTGGATTAGGATAGAATCCTGGATTCTAATCCTAAATCCCCAGTGACTGTCTAATTTTAGGCAAGTTTCTTTTCTTTTCTTTTTTTATTATAGCTTTTTATTTACAAGTTATATGCATGGGTAATTTTTCAGCATTGACCCTTGCAAAACCTTCTGTTACAACTTTTCCCCTCCTTCCCCCCACCCCTTCCCCCAGACCAATACATGTTAAGTATATTAAAGTATAAGTTAAATACAATATATGTATACATGTCCAAACAGTTATTTTGCTGTACAAAAAATAGTGTACAATTAGAAGGAAATCAAAAATGCAGGTAGGCAAAAATAGAGGGATTGGGAATTCTATGTAGTGGTTCATAGTCATCTCCCAGAGTTCTTTTGCTGGATGTAGCTGGTTCAACTCATTACTGCTCTATTGGAACTGATTTGGTTCATCTCATTGTTGAAGAGGGTCACGTCCATCAGATTTGATCATCATATAGTATTGTTGTTGAAGTATATAATGATCTCCTGGTCCTGCTCATTTCACTCAACATCAGTTCGTGTAAATCTCTCCAGGCCTTTCTGAAATCATCCGGTTGGTCGTTTCTTACCGAACAATAATATTCCATAATATTCATATACCACAATTTATTCAATCATTCTCCAATTGATGGGCGTCCACTCAGTTTCCAGTTTCTGGCCACTACAAAGAGGGCTGTTGGGCAAGTTTCTTTATATCTTTAAGAATCAGTTCCCTGTTATGTAAAGTGAGTCTCCTAAGTAAAGGTAAAAATAGGCTCTGTTTTGGGGCATCTTTCCTGGGATTAGTTTATAGAACAATAAGGGAGACCCCAGGATGTAACAGATGGAAAACCCCACATTTTTCACTGTTCTCTGCCAGGATTCTCAATGGGGCAATTTGTCAGGCTCGATGTAATGTTATTAGCATAAATCAAAATTGTCCGCAGTTGTTGAAATTTATTTCAGTGCCTCCTGGCTTTGAAGTCAAAACGACATTTAAATAGAGCCATATAATGTACCAAAAAAATGAAGCTTTTGGGGGAGTGGTTACTGGCAGTTTCTTGGAGCTGCTGCCCGATACTTCTCACAGGTGATTTGCTTCCAGAAAACTCATCAATAGACACACCAAAGATCCAAATTGCTCTCATTAAAGGCAAACAGTAACTGGTGCATTTTATCCCAAAGAGAGACATTTTTATTAAATGGATTTCTTTACCCCAGCTGCTGGCAAAGATGTTGTCTTTCTGGTGAATACTATTAAAGAATTAATTCTGCCCTTATTGCGGAGGTAGAAAACCTTTTAAAAAGCTTCGTCCTCTGGGTGAAGTTTTCATGAGCAATGTAGCTGCAGTCACTGGTCTGGAAGAGACGGAAAGGCATGGTCAGGAAAGATTTTCTTTAGAGGAACAGAACAAAACAAAAAATGATTTTCTTCATGTATACTAAGTATTGATGGAACAGATTCTCTGTCTCTGTCTCTTTTTTTTCCTCTGTGTCTCTCTCTCTCTATCTTTGTGTCTCTCTATTTCTGTCTCTCTGTGTCTGTGTCTTCCTGTCTCTGTTTCTGCCTGTTTGTGTCTTTCTCTGTGTCTGTTTCTGTCTCTGTCTGTCTCTCTGTGTCTGTGTCTCCCTGTCTCTGTTTCTGCCTGTCTGTCTGTCTTTCTCTGTGTCTGTTTCTGTCTCTGTCTGTCTCTCTGTGTCTCTGTTTCTGTCTGTCTCTGCCTTTGTCTTTGTCTCTTTTTTCCTCTCTCTCTCTCTCCCTTCCCCTCTTCTTTGTCTCTGTTTCCTGTCTGTCTCTGTCTGTCTGCCTCTCTCTAACACACACACACACACACACACACACACACACACACACACACACACACTCCCCCAGTGGCACCTTACATCACCACCTTCCCCTTCTCCATTCTCCATCAGAAGAGGAAACATTTTATTAAGGTTTGCATCAAAATGGACATATGTTGCTTGGGAAAGTAAGCAGATGGGAGGGAAGACTGGAAACTAGTCCTTTCCCATTGTTCACCTCTCTGTTCGCCTTGTCAGTACGCCAGTGTAAGCCTTTACAACCGCCTGCCTTGCCTAGTGTAATGGCCTCCACTCCCTTCTCTCCCCAACCTCCATCCCTTCTTTACAATGTCAGAATGATCTTCCTCTGCCAAATTCAGTCACACCATTACTTTGTTCTAAAACCTTCAGTGACTCTCTCTTCCTTTATAAGCAAAAAGAAAAATTTTGGGGGTATCTGGCCCCTCACATCTGATTCCAGGCTACCTTTCCAGCCAAATTCTCTCCCAAACTCTTTGCTTTGGTCTAACTAAGCTATTTATTTACCCTTTGAACAAACACCCTATATTCTTGCCTCAATAGCTCTACTCACTTTAATCCCTCATCTAAAATACCCTCTCTCCTCTTCCTTTCCTTACTGAATTACCATCTTTCCTTCAAAGCCCAATCTGAATGCCATGGTCTTTATGAGCCCTTCTACTCCCCTCTCCCCCCATTATTACCGATCTTTGCCCCCTTCTGACCTCACATACCATTTTGTTTCCACTTATCTAACACAATTACATAATATTGTGTACTATAGGGATCTGGGTTTGTGTCATCCCTTTACTAGGCTGTAATACCTCCTAGAGGTTTATTATGTAAACTGTGATTCTCTCCCTGACTAACATTTTAGGTACAATACGTCCAATCCTATAGGTCTCCTCTCCACTCAGCTGGATGGTTTAGTTGATAGGGCATTGAACCTGAAGTCAGGAAAAACCTGGATTTAAATCTATCTGACTTACTAGCTCTGTGACTCTGGGGAAATCACTTAACCTTAGTTTCCTCTGCTGTATAATGGGGACAATAACAGCCCTTACTTCCCAGGGATTATTATGAGGCTCCAAGGAGATATAATATGTATAAAGTGTTTAATACAGTGCCTGGTAAATATTACTTTCTCCTGACAAACCCATTTCTGAAACTCTGGGCTCTTTGCTAAGTATACAAAATATACCAGATATGTGTCTATACAAAGTATGCTAAGTAAGTGAAGTTCCTGCTTTCAGGGATCTTGCACTCTATACAGTGACAACATGTACATATGTTGGTATGTGCAGAAAAGTGAATGAACAGTAAAGACACTAGTGACTGTTAGGATCAGGAAAGATTTTACAAAGAAGGTGGCATTTGAGCCAGAAGTTGAGGAAGATCAAAGATTCTAAGAAGTAGAAATGAACAGGAAGAAGATTGTAGTCATAAAGAACAGCCAATGAACAAAGCACCAAGATGAGAGATGAAGGGGAGGAAGGATGGAGAGGCAGGACAGGGCCAAGTTGTGGAGAGCTTCACTTGCTAAACAGTTTAAACTGATTAAATATGAGGGCAGGGAAAATGAGTTCAAAGATGGAAGTGCATGACCTCCAGTGATATCTTCTCTCCCTGAACTCCTATAGTACCCACAGTTTGTATTGAAAACCTAGTGTATGATTCTGTGCAGTTGTGATGTTCCCTCTTGTTTTGCGTGAATTCTTTGTACAAATTAGCAGCGTGATGGCAAACTTTTAATTAATTAAATGTATTTAGGTAAATCAAATTAAACAATTAAAATTTGGAGGGGGAAATTACATGCCACATACTTTAAAAAAATTCTTTTCTCCCTTTCTCCCCCACCCTTTCCTCTCCTGAAGAGAGCAAGCAGTTGGATATATGTTAAATGTGCATAATTTTTCTAAGCACACTTCTATATTTGTCTTGCTACGCTAGAAAAATCAGATCAAAGGGAAAAAAACATGAGAAAGAAAAATTTAAAAAACCAAGCAAACAATAACAACAAAAAGATGAAAATACTATGTTTTGATTCACATTCATCTCCATAGTTACCTCTCTGGATGCAGATGGCACTGTCCATCACAAGTCTACTGGAACTGCCTTGTATCACTTCATTGTTGAAAAGAGCTGTCAGAATTGACCATTGCATAATCTTGTTGTTGCCCTGTACAATGTTCTCTTGGTTCTGCTCACTTTCCTCAGCATCAGTTCAGGTAAGTCTTTCCAGGCTTTTCTGAAACCAGCTTGCTGGTCATTTCTTATAGAACAATAATATTCAATTCCATCCATATACCATAACTTACTCAGCCATCCCCAACTGATGGGCATCCACTCAGTTTCTAGTTCTTTGCCACTACAAAAAGGGCTGTCACACACTTTAAAATATTATTTGCATTATTGAGATTATCTCCATTATTTTCTTTAATCTGGAGAATGAAATAAATTAAGCTTTACTTTGTAGAGTTTGCTGATATCTGAGGTGTAATTTGCTCAAAATGAATTTAACAATCAGTTCTCATGGTCTGGTTTGAATTGGCTCTAGCACACCTTTGCTCCAACTGCACTTTATTCTCCTAAACTAGCTTCTTTTGTATCCTTCACTCATATAGCAACTGTTAAGCAGAGCCATTGTTCAAATCCCATTTTAGGTACTTATTAGTTATGAGACCTTGGATAAAACATTTGGATTCAGAAAAAAATTTCTGGAGGGCAAGGGCTGATTCGTTTTTATCTTTGTATTCTCAGAATCTGGTAAAAAAGAATCTAGTGCTTACACATTGTTTTAAGATTTGCAAAGTGCATTATAAATATTATCTTATTTCAACAGCAGCTTTGGAACAGAGTTGCTATTTCCCCCATTTTACAGATGAGGAAACTGAGGCAAACAGAGGTTAAAGTGACATCCCAATTTACACAGATAGTTAGTGATTGAGGATGGATTTGAACTCAGGTCTCCTTGACTCAACTCTATTTACTATGTCAGCTAGATGCCTCAGCACAACTAATAGTGTCTTGCAATACTCAAATGTTTGTTAAAGTTAATTAGAATTGGAGAGGAATCTGGAGGTCATTTAGTCCATCCTTCTCATTTTACAGGAGAGGAAACTAGAATTCAGAGAGAAGAAATCATTTTTTTTTTTTAATACCCCAGGAGTAGTTAAGTATGAGAGCTTGGGTTAGAAATAAAGTTTATTGATTTAAAATCCAGGAATTTTTCTATTTCACAGAGTGGTGGTGTAAAGATCAAAAGAGTATACACCCTGTTGTAAAGAAGACTTTTTTTTTTTTTTTTTTTTTAACCAGTGAGCTCCATTTAACAAAATTCCATTACAATGAAATGACTTTGGATGCTTTATGGAGCTTGTAATGAAGAGATTTTACTTCCTTTTCCTCCCCCCCTTCCTCCCCGCCAAAAAAAAAAAAAAAGAACCAATGATAGGAAAGTAAAATGGTGACTATTTCTAGAAGAAGCTATGTAGATGGGATTTTCTATAATAGCAACTCTAAAAGGTTATGACTTTGTGCCTTAAAACACAGCATTTTGTTTCTCTTGAAATGTTTCCTTTAAAGCAGCCTCAGCCCTAAACGAAACAGATGAACAATGTGTAATAAATTAAACCTGGAGTGTCACTTATTGCAGAAAAGAGGATTATAGCTTGGGAGTTGATCATGTAGTTTTTAACCCTTCACTTTACAGATGGGAAAACTGAGTCCTGGAGAAGTTTAAGTAACTTTTCCAAGTTCACCTGGGTGGACTAGGATTCGAATCCAGGTCTTCTGATTCACTATGTTCCCTCTTATTCATGCCACGCTTCTTCCTTCTTATGCACAGATCTGGGTGCAGCAGTTAGGGTGTCTTGATGAAAAGGAATCGATTTGAGTCTTGACTCTTGGCCATGTAGATCTGAGAGCATCCCCTGGTGGGTGGTCAGTAAATGTAGAATGAATAAGTGATGTACTATTGATGAGGTGTGGGATTAAGGGGGAGAGATGCAGATCCAAATGCAAAAGAATTCAGGAACCCCCAAATCTGTGGCAAAAGGAAGTTTTATTGTCCACTAAGAAGGAATTCTTTTAGGAGCAAATTTCTAATGAGGAAATTTGCAAAGAGTGTGTAAACAGACCCCAGTTTTATGAGCAAATCTTGGCCTGGGGACTAGGGGGCAGTTTGAGCTGATTATTAGACCCAGATCTCCAATTGAATGAAATCATTTTGAAGGCTTTTTTTCCTCCCAGAGTCTGGAATTTCCTGAAGGGAATTTGGGCCACCCCCAAAGATCAATGGAGGGTGATTTGACCAAGATCTCCAATTGAATGACATAGCTTAACTTGGAAAAGGCTTGTCTGGAAAAGTATGCTTTTCTCCAGACTTTTCAAAGTCTGAGACCCCAAAACTAGTTTCAGGGTTCACCCTGTCACTATGTCACTGAGGCCAATTGTGAACTGGAGCATTGATGACTTTTAGTCATACTTTATTCAATAGCCCCCATTTATAGTGCATGAAAAAGCCTTTCAATGCAATCTCTAGGCAAAGTTTGGGGAATATAAATAAATAAACATAAAGGAGTTCACATTTAACAGGGAAAGAAAACACATGGAAATTTCAGTTAAGAGTCAAAAGCAAAAGCTCTATGGAACTTTAGGGTTTAGTGGCAAAGCAGATGCAAATATCCTTTTTCCCCCTCAATACCTTTTTTCCCCCCAATTATATATATAGTTTTCAACATTCACTTCTGTAAGATTTTGAGTTTCAAAATTTTCTCCCTCTCTCCTTCCCTTACCACTCTCTCCATAAAATAGCAAACAATTTGATTTAGGTTATACATGTACAGTTATTTTAAATATATTTTAATATTAGTCATGTCATGAAAGAAAAATCAGTGAGTTAGAGCCAACATGGCAGAATAAAAGCAGAAACTCGCTGACCTCTACCCCCAAGCACTCCAAATTGTTTAAATGATGACTCTAAATTGCACATGTTTAACTCATATTGGATTACTTTCTGTCTAGGGGAAGGGAGTGGGGGAAAGGAAGGAAGAAAAATTGGGAACACAAGTTTTGCACGGGTGAATGTTGAAAATTACCTTTGCATGAATTTTGAAAATAAAAAGCTATTATTTAAAAATGAATAAATAAATACATAATGACTCAAAACAAATTTTAGAGCATCAGAACACACAAAAAGAAGAGTAGAACATCAACAGGAAAGTTGTGTGGCACCAGGGTGGGAGTCCAGTATGCAGTCCTGGTGCAGGCCGAGCCAGCACAGCCCCAGCCTGAGTCCCAGTACCAGCAAAGGAAGACCTGGCTTAGGGACCTCTGAACCAGTGGCATCCAGAACTCTCAGACCAAAGGGGACTTGTTAGTAGGAGGAGAGGGCCTTGGGGAACCAGGAACCCAAGAATGAGTATGTGCTGTGATGGGATTGGCAGTTTTGGGGGGCCCACAGGGAGTCTCTTTACTAGTGTTGAGGAAGGATTCTGTTGCTCTAGCACACAGAACTTAGCTACAGAGGGATGGAGATCCTTCTCACAGTTCCAGAGAAGAGGTGTTTGTGGTCAGCTCCCTAGAAGGATCTCTGAAAACAGTTGCACAAAAACCCTGATGGTCAGTACACTCTATACTGGAAATAGAGGGTTAAAAGCCAAGTAGGAAAATGAACAAACAACAGAAAAAGATTCTGACTCTAGAAAGTTACTATGGTGACAAGGAAGATCAAAACACACATTCAGAAGAAGATAAAGTCAAAGTTCCTACATCCAAATCCTCCCAGAAAAATAAGAATTTGTCTTAGGTCATGGAACAACTCAAAAGGAATTCTGAAAATCAAGTAAGAAGAGAATTGAGAGTGATGCAAAAGGAAATACAAAAAATGAATGAAAAGATGCCTTAAAAAACAAAATTGGCCAAATGGGAAAGGAGATACAAAAGCTTGCTGAGGAAAATAATCTCTCTCTCTCTCTCTCTCTCTCTCTCTCTCTCTCTCTCTCTCTCTCTCTCTCTCTCTTTTACATATCCAAACAGTTATTTTGCTGCACAAAAAGAATTGGACTTTGAAAAATCGTACAATTAGCCTGTGAAGGAAATAAAAAATGCAGGCAGACAAAAATAGAGGGATTGGGAATTCTATGTAGTGGTTCATAGAAAACCCTAGAGTTTTCTCTGGGTGTAGCTGGTTCAGTTCATTACTGCTCTATTGGAACTGATTTGGATCCTCTCATTGCTGGAGATGGCCACGTCCATTAGAGCTGATCTTTGTATAGTCTTGTTGTTGTGTACAATGATCTCCTGGTCCTGCTCATTTCACTCAGCATCATCTCTCTGGGATTTTCTGAAATCATCCTGTTGGTTTTTCTTACAGAACAATAATATTCCATAACATTCATATACCACAATTTATTCAACCATTCTCCAGTTGATGGGCATCTACTCAGTTTCCAGTTTCTGGCCACTACAAACAAGGCTGCCACAAACATTCTTGCACATGTGGGTCCTTTTTCCTTCTTACCTTCTTTAAGATCTCTTTGGGGTATAATCCCAGTGTAACACTGCTGGATCAAAGGGTATGCACAGTTTGATAACTTTTTGAGCATAGTTCCAAATCGCTCTCCAGAATGGCTGGATGTGTTCACAATTCCACCAACAATGTATCAGTGTCCCTGTTTTCTCACATCCCCTCCAACATTCTGCATTATCTTTCCCTGTCATTCTAGCCAGTCTGACAGATGTGTAGTGGTCTCTCAGAGTTGTCTTAATTTGCATTTCTCTGATTAATAATGACTTGGAGCATCTTTTCATATGGCTAGAAATGAAAATAATCTCTTGAAAATTAGAATTGAGCAAAAGGAAAAATCAGAATAAAAGGGAAAAATCACAAAAATGGGGAAAAATGTGAAAATAGTATGCTTTCATTCATATTCAGTCTCCATAGTTCTCTCTTTGAATATAGATAGTATGTTTCATCCCAAGGCTATTGGAATTGTTTTGCATCACTGTATTGCTCAGAAGAGCTGAGTCTATCATAGATGATCATCACATAATGTTGCTGTTATTGGGTACAAGGTTCTGCTCACTTCATTTAGCATCAGTTCATGTCTTTCCAGGCTTTTCTGAAATCATCTTGCTCCAGATACTAATTCCTAATATAATAAGTACATTATTTGGAAATAAGATTGCATTTATTTCAATATATTCTACAGTTCCACGTAATGAATAATGGTATTTCATGGGTAAATTGGTCAAGTCTCCTTTATAAGTTGGGAATTAAAGATAGTGGAAAACAATGCATTGGTTGTTAGTGAACACTGAGTACGAGGGGAGCTCTGAAGGCACAGGGAGGAAGATCTCCCTCTCCTAAGTGTATTCCTCCAACTGCTATGTGTGAGGAAGTGGAAAGGATGCTAACCATTGATAGCTCCTAGGGTAGTTGGTCAGCAATAGAAAGGGGAAGTGGGCTCTTGTCTATAAAAGTGTTTCCCAAAGATAAAACAGTACTTGCATTAAATAACACTTCCAAATGGTCATTATATTAATTAGCCTGTAAACCTTCTGTGAGACTGAAAAGCTGCTGTCATGAATTAAAATGAAAAATATATATATTGTTAAATTTACATAAGAATAATAACTGACTGATGTTCTGATAATGCTTGAAGGTTCATAGAGCACTTTTTCCACAATGACCATGCCAGGTGAATAGTGCAAGGATTGTGAATATTTTTCCAGAAGACTCAACTTGTACTGGAGATGGGGTTCAAACCCAAGTCCCTGGACTCCAGCTTAAAACCCCTTATATTCCATCATGGCAGAGGTCATAGGCCAGAGTACAACAACTATTAGGGTCCAGCTTGTGTGAAGGAGAAGATGAAGAGCCCAAGCACAGGTAAGGGGAGGTGGAGGAGACCCTAAGCTTGCTGTGGGGGAGGCAGAGACAGCAAGGTTTTCAAGAAACCAGCAGCAATGGGACCAGGAGAGGTTAAGGTTGGGGACTAGGCAGGTGCCCACGTCAGCTAGACCGCGGGTACAGATTCTAAGCTGATTGGATCCCTAAAGTTTTGAGGTTTTCCTGTGCATATTTTGAAGTGGGCCAATCTCAGTGGAGTTGTGTATGGCAGAAGTTGATTGGCAATAGCATCTGCACCTGGCTATAGTAAGGATGATCTGAGTTTTTAAAATCAGTCTTTTTTTAAATAGCTTTTTATTTTCAAAAAATTTCTAATTTTCAAACACATGGAAAAATAGTTGTCAACACCCACCCTTGCAAAACCTTGTGTTCCAAATTTTTCTCCCTCCTTCTCCCCACCCCTCCTCTAGACAGCAAGTAATCCAATATATTAAATATATTAAAACACATGTGTTTTAATCTGTTTTAAAGAAATAAGTAGAAAAGAGCAGTGAATCCAGAGAATTAGACTCAGTTGAAATCTTTTTATTCAGTGACTCTTCCAAGCACTTATAGGATGGTTCTTTTGGAATGGCGGTGTCTGTGGCACCTTCTGGTGAATACCCTCCATGGCAACAATCTTTCAGGATTAGATCTGATATTTGGAAACAATTGGAAGTTGTTTTCAGCAAGATATGGTAAAAATGGTTGTTTGTCTGTCAGCGGCAGGATTTAAATCTTCCTGTCTCCAAAAGACCCTCAAAGACACCATACTGACTTTTATGTGTAGTTAAAGCAGGGCAAACCATGAAGGAATGATTATATCCTTTCTCAAACCCAGGAGAACAAGGGATATAGAGAGAAAAAATTAAAACATTCCTCCAGTGGTTCAAAGTATTCTCCACAGGATTATAGACAGATCCCTTCTTTAAGAGTCATTTGCAAACCGCCTGGATGTGCATGTGATAATTTGCTACCATCAGTGAGGAAGCAAAACAAATCAGCCGGGAATCCAAATTTGGAGCACCAAAATTGCTCGTAAGCAGACACCAAATGCATCACAGCCATTTAGTATTTGCTTGGGTTTGGGAAAGTTTGTCTAAGTCATTATGTTCGAGCTGGAAGGAAACTTGGAGATTATTTAGTCCAACTGTGGAATTTTTACAAAGAGGTAAACTGAGTTCTAAAGAGCTGTGAAGCAAATTGCCCCAAGTGAGAACAAATTAAACTAGTTCTTCTGTTTCTTAGTCTAATGACAGCATAAGAAGCCCCAGTAGAATGCCTGGGGAGTATTTTGGAAAGCAAAGGTGCTTAAGGCTGCAAGTAGAAGTTAGTAGGAGGGTCTCTGCGTAATGGAAGGAGCCCTGAAACTGAGTCAGAGGGCATTCCTCTACAATTTAATCTATAGTCATTGCCTGAGGTGGTTTGTTTTGTTTTTTCATCTCAAGGGGCTGGACTGCATTTTAAGGTCCTTTCCCGCTCTAAAATCCTACTTTTTTTTTCTTTTAAAGAAGTCAGTCATAGCCATTTCCTCTTCTTATTCACTCTGCAGGTGATAGAATCTAAGTATTTACTTCAGGAAACACAGGGGAGTTGGCACTGTTCTATTAAAATGGGCTGCCCAGATTTCACTTCACAGGTGTTACAATAAGGAGCCATTTCGCCACATGTTTACATCCAAACAAGGTTTCCAGTGGGATTCATTTCCTTACTTGACTAGATTTTCCTCAACTGGAATAAAGCAGCCATTCTCACCTCAAAATGCAATCAGAGATTTCAGGGCACAGATGGGAATACATCGGATTATGGGGCAAAACTAGATTTTCACGGTGTTAAGCCTCAGGTATAGCAGAGGTTTTAAACTAATGGCATCTGAGCAAAATTGTTTGCTTAGTGCCGCGGATGTAGGGTTATTTCAGTCACCAGGATCCTGCCTCCCCCTTCCCTCCCTTTCCTCTGCCTCTCAATTACTGCTGTACAGAAACAGGGGTATTAAAGCAATGTTAGCTTTACATTTCTTTCTCTTTCTGGAAAAGAATTAGTGGAACAATTTAGAATTGCTGTTTAACATGCAGGAGATGTAGCACTTGTACACAAGGTATCAATCATTCTAGGCAGATGGTAAATGTATCTCCTTTCACCGCAAATTGGGCAGCAAACATTCAAATTAATCACCATGACAACATTTAAATTCACTTCTATTTTCAATTTCCCACTCTCAGCGAATGGGAGTAATGAAAATCTAGATTCTGTCTGCAATCTAGATTTTATATCCTGTCATTAAGCAAACCCAGGACATCTTCAAGACACTTGGGCAGGAGGATGACTTCATACATCTAAACAAAAATTTACCATCCAGCATTTATTAATAATGGTGTTGATACTGCGGCACTCTGGATTTTTAAATTCCTAGATCATAAGATTTCAAAGTTGGAAGAACCCTCGAAAACCATCTTTCCCAACTTCCTTTTCTTATAAAGGATACTGAAGTCTAGAAAAGGGAAATTAATTGTACAATGTGAGCAGTGGAGGTGAGTTCCCTCATTCCATGACCTATTACAGTGAGTACAAATACCCTGTTTAAAGTTCTCATTTTTGGAAAATTCCAGGGCAGGCGTTAGGAACAAAGCAAAGTCCATAGTGGGGACTTTGATGTTATAGATGATTCATAAATTAGATAAATCCTTGACAGAGCCAAGATTCAGATCATCTGGTTCAACCTTATTGAATGTGAACCCTAGCCCATTTGGTTTTGTTTTAGAGAATTTTAAAATTAAAATAGTGTATAGCAAGCTGAGCCAGAATCTAATAGCTATTTCCTTATGACTCTGGGTGAAGTTTAATTTCCAATACTTTGATGTGGACAAAGTAATATTCAAGGTTTCAAAAGTTTCATTTCAAATACAAAACTAGAAAAGCCCCACAATGTAATAATGAGCAGATAACCTGTTGGTGACTGTGTGTATATATGTACATATATATATATTTTGTTATGGTTGAGTTGTACAGTGATGTCTGGCACTTTCTGATTCTGGACTATACACTGGAATGGTTTGCTATTTCGCAAACGGAGCTTAAATGGCTTGCCTGAGCTTACACAACTAGTGACTGTCTGAGGCTGATTTTGGACTCGGATCTTGGGGACCCCAGGCCCATCACTCTCTGTCCACTAAGCCACCAAGCAGTCTTCAGGGCTTGCCCAGTGATTCACACAGCTAGTGAGTATCTGAGGCTGAATTTGAATACACACACACACACACACACACACACACACACACACACACACATATATTCCAGAATTTATGTCTATCATATTTCCATATTTATTAAATTTTAGAAAAGAAGCTAGGAGATGATTTGCAAAATGGACTTGCTGTGAGATGCAGTTAGGTTTCCTGATGCCTGGGAGAGCTTGAAGTCTTGAATTGAGCATGGGGGTAAGGATAGCTGTAGTAATTATTGACAAAGTGCTCTTTGAGATTAAAGAGTAGTGGAAATAGGGGAGTATATCTGCTTTATAAGTAACATTCCATCCTGCAGACTTCTGGGAAGAACGATACGGGACCATACTTTTGTATATATATTCATGAATCAAATCCCAATGGGATGTCTTTTTTTTTTTTTAAAGATGACCAGTGGAAGATGGACAAGTACAAAAAAGTGTGGGAAAATATTAATAGAATTAATAGAGTTATCCAAAGAGGAAAGAAAAGGGTAACCTTTCTCCTGATGTGGTATCATCTGATCATTTTATTCCTTGGACTAGAATATTCTCCCTTTCTATTCTGCATAACCAAATTCTTCCCCCTCCATTAAAGACTAGAAGCTGCTATCTTTTTGAAGTCTCCAACCCACTAGGATTTATTTCTCCTTCTCTGAATCCTGACACTTTTTTAGGTGTGATAGTGTAATGTATGAGTGTAAAACCAGTAACAGAGCACTTTGCAAACCTCGTAGTGTGAAAGTTTAGTGGGCCATTATTTAGCCTTGTTCCAAACCGGTTTCCCACATGTTGGCTGGTTTTGTCTCTCCATCTAGACTGCTGGCTGGAGAGCTCACCCTCATCATTCTTGGATCCTCCCAGGGCCCTCAGCAGAGTTTCAGACTGGGCCCATAGCACGTTAACTAGCAAGGAAGTCATGTGTTCAGAAGGACTGTGGAAGTAAGTAATGGGCTGGAGTCATCACTCCATTTACCCCTGGTCTGCTTCCTCCATACTCTCCTGGAATACCAGCGCCAAAACAGCACCACTCAGGCATAGTGCTCTCAAGATAAAAACTTTATTTTACAATTTTATAAAGCAGCTTTACATTAAGCACAAACGATCCATTTACTTTGTATAGAAACATAATACCTTTCCGTCTGCAAAAAATCAAGTTTTGCTGTATATAAAACTAACATGTGCACATTGTGCTTGAATTGCAAAGTCTGTACAGCTTTACAAAGGACTACCCTTCAGAAGGGCATCCAGTAAACACTTTATTGCATATTTAACACATGGTATATAACCCACATGTACAACAAAGAAAAAACAAGAGAAAAGAAAAAGTAGAAGGTGGATGAAAATAGCAGCTTCCAGTGCACAGCTTTCAGACACTGGTTGAGAAAAGAAGACTGCCACATTTATAGAGTTGTGCTTGTGTGTCACTGTTGCATATACTCACATGCATCACGTTTCTTAGATGAAACCTATGTACAATTCTCCTGAATTAAAGGTCAAAAGGAACTCGCATCCCTCCATTGTTGGATGATTTGATTTTACATGTGAAATGCCAAGAGAGGTTTGGGTTCAAATCAAAGTCAGCTACAGACCAGACCAATACATGCTCCATACCAGCCCTATGCTATCCCCAGTACCCAGCCTCGCCCCCAGCAAAGCTCAGAACAGTGCGCAGCTCTCCCCAAGGATGTCTGTGGAGGCAATTATAAACACAAAGAACGGTTTAGGAGGAATGTACCAATGTAGTCTCCACGCGCTTTTCCCCCAATCATGGTGCCATGGGTTCAAGGAGCTCTCTTAGGACCAAGGAAATCATACAGCTGCTGCTACAGTAGAGAATGCAAGGTCAGACCAACAGCACGGAAACCCCAATGCCATTCATTTCTGACATTTCTGGATGAAGTCACTGCATTTCTTTTCTGTACAGAAGCCAGCCGAATGGTTAAGGCAGTACCATACACTCTCATGAATCCTCCTAATCTAGATTCTTCAAGGTGTGCAAACACATCTGGGAGAAGCCCAGACCACTCATCTTTCTAGAACAGCCTCGCTATCAAAAGGAATCAAATGGGGTGATTACACAGACTTTCTGGATTCTGGCACTGAGAAAGAAAGAAAAAAAGCTCCAAGTTCAAAACTTTCAGACTACAAAATTAAAAGTTAAATAGTTAAACATATTGGTTGCTTCAAGCCCGCTTCTTCTATGACTAGATTTATTTTATCTCAGTGCTGACAGGCATCTTTTCCTCAGCTCATGAACTATCTCTTCAGAAGTTTCATTTCTCTTTCTTAATCCAAAAGTAAAAGAGAGTTTGCATTGACAGAGCACATATTTGGTTTCTGGTGATCATTTGGTACAAATAGCCAAGCCATACTGTATCAGACAGGCTTTTTACTTGGAAAGCCGGGGACCTTATGTTTATAATTTATAGAAGTCACAGTATTGCTGTAAGGCATTAAATATAATAGCCTGCAACCAACCAGTTACTAATGGGATTAAGACAAAGGCCAGTGGAAAATTAACTCCACCCCACCCCCACTAGCTCAATGATCTGATCAATGACTCTGAAGGCCTTCATCTATCCAGATAACATTCATGTGGATGTGAGGGGATATGGAATCTGCTCACGGGTAGAAGCAGCTTCTTTTTTTTTTTTTTTTTTTTTTGTCCAATGGCTGAAATAACTTTCTCTAACACTGGAAAAAATATTTAATGCACATTACAGCAATGACTTTCAGTTTGAAAGAAGCATGTGTCTCGAATTTAATGTTTATTCTACATTGTTCCCCCTTAAGAGCATGTATGGGGGTGGGGGTGGGGAATGATTATAACAATGGACTCTGATTCAGAAAGCCCTTCAAGTGAATTACTCTGGGGAAAAGAAACTACTCAGGCCTATTATAAGTTTTAATTCAAGTTTTTCTGCAGGCTATGAAAATTAGATCCTTTATAAATCTAAGCTGATCATAAAGTTTCACAAAGAATATGGTATCAAAACGAACAATTCTTAAGTATGATTCAAAATAACAATACAAAATTCCAGACAGTGACAAAAAGAACCCAATGCCATGGCAGAGGGGATTGATTGATGATTAAACTTTCATCTGATTGGAGATCAAGTTTCATCAAAATGAATGGTAGTTTTGCAATTGTGCAGTCAACTATTTTCACTCTTATTTGTGCTTACAGAATGTAACTTTGAAGCCAGAAAACTGGCTTTATGTTTTTAATTTATACATTTCAAGAAAACCATAAGCTCAAAATATTTCTCCATATATACCAAATTTAACAAATGCTCCCCCCAAATTATTCTGTAGAAAAGAAACATCTTTTAAAAAGATGTACACAGTCCACTATTCAGTTTACAAGTAGACATTTACCTCATTACAGCACATGATTTTTCTTTACTCTGCTTCCAACACACACATAAATAATTTCATTTTAAAAGAGGCCACATACTAAATTTTCAGGCAAGGGCTAGACAGAGGGACTGTATGGCTATTTAATCATTTTCATATAAAAAGAAAATGATGTTTCCCCAAACTGAGTGTGAATTTTTTTTAAGGCATGTCTAATCAAATTGGACTATAGGTAAGCAAAGTAAAGGGAGTAGCCTTTATTGAGCCCTCATGCTAGAAATGTCACTCACACTTGTTAACATCCACATCATGGAATGCAATGATTTTGAATTAGCTTTAAGGATCACTATTTTAAAGTGGTCCATAAAACTCATTATGTGACCTTTTAAAATGTGCCTTGGTTTTTGCTATGAAAGCCTGACTGGTGGTTCCGATTTTGGTCGTGAGCTTTAGTTGTGCTTTGCTCTGTTGCCTTTGAGGTAACTCTTCCACCGCTTGACGAAGTCTCTGAAGACCGGGGCCTCGTCAATGGTGCTCAGCAGCTGCAGCTGGTTGATGTGGGTGGTGTGGTAGTCCCAGCGGGCCAGGTTGGGCGCGCTGCCCAGCATGAAGTGCCGCAGGTCGTAGATTGTGCCCGAGCCGGTGTCATACAAGGGGAGCATGGCCTTCAGGGACTCCATGCCGCGCTCGTACAGCAGCCTGGCTTCTTTCCCTAGCTTTTCCCCAGCAGTTTCTTTTAAGTCATAGAGTCCAATTAGAGAGTACATGAAGCCATTTAAGACAAAGGAGCTAGGTGTGGTTGGATATTCTTCATACCAGTCATATTTATTCATGAAGACGGCTTTCACGCCATGTTGCTCTGACAAGAACTTATAAGGGGCTGTCGCCCGTAAAGCTGAGTCGAGGAATACGTGGTCCTTGGTTAAGAGATAGGCTCTCACTAGGGTGGAAATCGCCTGTCCCTGGGCCATGGCCGAGTACCAGCCAGGCTCTAAAGACCTGAACCCTTCGCCTAACTTTCGTGTCACCATAATTGGCCAGCCACCTTTTTCATCCTGGTTTTTGACCAGCCAGTGACTTGCTGCAAAGAAAGCAGCCATGTGAGCCGTGGTAGAAATGGTGATGTTGTCGAGGAATCCTTTCCCTTTTGCAATTAACCTGACTACTTTCTTGGGCATTATTTTGGTCTGCTTGACAGCTTTTGTGTTGGAGAGACCCACTCCTTTCCTCAGGTCAGTGACCAAGTCTCTCGTGACAGTGCTCCAACTAGTTCTGGGCCCAATGCCATAGTAAATGTCTCTTTCTTTAAAAGCAATCAGCTGAGTATTTGAAACATAATGCACTGTGAAGAGCTGGTTTTTCTCTGTGGTCTCCAAAACCACAGACACGCTCCCATTTGTCTGTAACTTGAGGTCAAAGGAAATAATGAAGTCTTTTGTATTTCCAATCTGTAGAGAGACGCCTTCACTGGTTTCTGGAGGGAGGACATACAAACATACACACACCCCCCAAAAAAAAGTTTGATTAGGAAAAACTATGAATTTGAACATTTTAGTGAAACTCTTCCTGAAAACTACATTGGGATAATAACACCCGATAAAAAGGTAAATCTCACTACTTCAAGGGTATTTAATATAACAATTGTACTCTTAAATTAAAATTAACATTTCAATTTAGGTATCAGTTCATTATTTCTTATTGCTACAATGAATCCAGAATAGTTTTAAAAATTTAAGAAAAAAAAAAAAGCCCTCTAACATTTTCCCCCTTCCCTCCAAATTGCATAATATGCTTCAGGAGATTAAAAACAAATTGCTCAGATATTAGGCTAAACTTTTTTTGTAATCTAATGCTGACTGATCACTGGTTTGTGGGCCTCTGGTAGTAACAACAAAATATCTATGATATGCTGTATCTTCTATACTGCCTGGAATACAGCTCAAGAGAACCACAAATTCACTGATCAGGATACTTTATCCATAGGTAGACTGTGACCCTTCCACCCCTAGTGGTTTTGTGAATGGATATGGCCAGAAACACTAATTACCTAGTAGCTAATTTTCTGATGATAACACTGTTTAGAAGCCTAGCAGCAGAATTTAAATTCTGCTGGTATAGATTCTGAGAACCAAAGGTCACCTGATTTTTTGGGATAAGTAGCTACCGAAATTACTCCCAAAATGTGTTTGCATCTTGCAAAGGTTGAAACCAAATTCAAGTTGCGTGAGTTCTGGCAGAGGCACCAGATTTCAGATGTCTCATAAAGCGAAAGTAATTTCAGCCTATTTAATGTCAAAAGAAAGTCTTTAGTAACCAGCATTTTGGCATAATAGTTAATGTTAACATTTTTAAATCAAAGATTATACTTAATAGAATTCTAGTTCAATATATTTTTATCTTCTCATTCTTTGAAAACCGTTTCTTTTATATGTGAATGAACTTACTGCATAAAAATAGATGCTATCTTCTTAAAAACAGCCTCCCATTTGGCTTTTTAAAATATTTAGTAAACTTTCCTAACACGATCAAACAAATATTCCAACTAAAGAAGTTATTGCATACACACACACACACACACACACACACGGTGTTGAAAAAGTCTTTAAATTTTAATGGCTTAAAAGCACTCTACGATTTTTGGAATACTCAGTCTACATATACTGCAGTTGGAATTCTAACATTAATTGGAATGTTTGATCAAATGTGTTAGGAAAGCTTAATAAACATTTAGAAAACTACATGTGAGAGACAATTTCTGAGGCATTATTTGTTTTCTTCCTAGGGCCAAAAGGATACTGTTCTTCATGTTCCTCATATTCATATCACTCTTTCTGAATAAGCCTACAGCATGAGCAAGGTAGATAAATCGGGAAAAAGTTTGTGGCATTCAGTTCATAATCCCACTGTGGACATAATTACAAAATCTAAGAACAGGAAGGGGCCTTAGTTCTGATGTAGACCTCACACAAGAACTCACTCCTACTAAACAAGCAATCACCTGGCCTTTGCTAAAAGCCTCCATGTGAGAGGGAAATCTACTTTTGGTCAGTTCTCATTGTAAGCAATAAGCCTTCCTTATTGTCATGCCTGAATTTGCTTCTTTCCCACTTCTTCCTAGAGTCTTCCTAGAATTCTGTTCTCTGGGTCCAACTCTCGGCAGTTTCGTGATTCAGCTGAAACTCCTCTCTCTAAAGTTACCACAATGAATGACCCCTTAAGAGCCTTCTTGCCCTCCCTGTGCCAGAGCAGATCACCATCTCTTCCAGGATACTGACTTGTCTCTAGGTTTTTATGTCTGATCTCTTACTTATCTGACTACTCCATGTCTCTTCTCTCTGGACCCTTTCTTTTGATTATCTCACCAACTCCCATGGCACAATGATCTACGTGTAGATGGTCTCCAATTTATATATCCAGCCCTAATCTTTCTCTCATATTACTGACTGCCTTTTGGATAGCTGAAACCACATATCCAAAATCAACAACTCCAAAACCAAATATCTGTCTTCTTCCCTTGAACTCTTTCCTTTTCAGAACTTCCCTATTATTGTTTAGGGGACCACCACGTGCCCAGTCATTCAGACCAATCTCAGGGTCGTCCTTGACTCTTCAGTGGGCACTCTCACTTCATGTCTCCAATCTGTTGCCAAATCTTGTCTCGCTACTTCTCCTCCATGGTATCTCTTCTGAGTGTCCCGAGTGCCCTTGCACAGGCCTTTGTTACCTCATGTCTGACTGCTGCAGCAGCCTTCTGCTTGGCCTCCCATCCTCTACTCACCTACAGAAGTGAATCTCCTGCAGCACAAATCTGAGCATGTCCCTGTCCCTATTTAATAAATTCCAGTAGCTCTGTTTCTATAGGGTCAAATCCAAAGCCTGCTTGGCTTTTAAGACCCTTGCCCCCTCTGGCTTTTTCAGGCCCTATAATCTATCTACACTAGCCTCTTGTTCCTTGTGCACAAGAGTTTGTCTCTGGACTGCAGGCCCTTCCCCAGCAGTCCCTCAGATTTGGGACACCATCCTTTCCCTGCTGCTTCTCCTGACCTTTCTGTCTTCCATCAAGATTCAGCTCAAAGCCATTACTGGCAAGACATCTTTCCTGGTACTCTCTAGTGCTGGGACCTTATTTCCCTTCAGCTTCCACAGTATACACACATACACACACACACACACACACACACACACACACACACACGTGTGTGTGTGTATGTGTGCATATATATATCTTTTATATGTACACAGTTATCTGAATGCTGTCTTCTTCCCTGGAACGTGAGTTCTCTGAGGGTAGCTTTGGCCCATATTTTTGTCTTCCTTTGTATCCATCCCCCAAACTCAGCATTCTGCTGGGCATTTAGATTTTTGTAAACTTATACCAGGGGTCCTCAAACTTTTTAAATAGGGGGCCAGTTCACTGTCCCTCAGACTGTTGGGGGGCTGGACTATAGTAAAAACAAAAACTTTGTGTTGTGGGCCTTTAAATAAAGAAATTTCATAGCCCTGAGTTAAGGAGATAAACGTCCTCAGCTGCTACATCTGGCTTGCAGCCGTAGTTTGAGGACCCCTGTATACAGACATTTAAAATATAGTCTCAGTCTGGGAATAATATTTCTGCTATATTCATATATTTTTTCAGTTTAGGTTCTTTTCATTTAAAGGAAAGGGTGAGCTTAAGATTTAAGATATCTGTATAATTCTGAAAAAATTATTACAAATTTCCAATTACTGTAGAAAGCATTTGACTCTTCAAAAATAATATATGACTTCTTATAATCATTTCTGGTTTTATTCTGGAATGATTTTAATTCACATTGGTTTTTTATTAATCTATTTCTTCTCTGAAAAGGCATTATCATGTCCTTCACCTAGATTTTTTCCCCAATAATTGTTAAAAATGGTATTTTTTAATATACTGGATTTATTCAAGTGTCATATGAAAGCATTTTCATTAATAAAGTCACTTATGAAACCAAATTAATTTTATGCAACATTTCCCTCTTTACTAAGACAGACTCATTAATAAGGATGTAATGTGTTTTTCTCCACTAATCAATATCCATTTGAATTAATGAGCCCATTATCTGAAAAAGACAATAAAGAAATTTTTACTAGCAACTTGGGCTTGCTTATCTCGAAGGGAAAAGTTGTTGAGAACAACCTTGTGTTTTTTTAAAAGATAAATATTAAGAGGAAAAAAGGTTATGGGATTTTATATTTTCTTTTAATCCCCTAGTGAGGGCAAAATAATCTGCTCATTATGAAAGCTACAATACAAATTTACTCATTTTAGCCTTAAGTAATAAACTGATGAGTGCTTATTACAGTATAAATAATGGGCAATTTTTATTTTTTATTTTGTGGAACTTTATATTCTGTATAGCTTGCATAAAAGCAGTTTTGGCTTGTGATTTTTAGATGTGGTAAAAGTTTTAGAAGTAGTAAAAGAGCTGTCGAAGGAGGCATACAATTAGAAAAAGTGACCTGATGATTACGTGGAAGCCGTGGAAGCCAGTTGCTACAAAGAATGTTGAGCCATAAATACCATCAGAGATAGTGAAGGGTGCTTCATAGTATTCTATAGCTTGAAGGGTTGTGATTTATTTAATTTAATTTTTAGTTTGTCAAATTATCTTATGCGTAATTTTATAATAGCATTTTTCTTTGAACTATGTTCTTCAATGAGTCTACTGAAAAAGCTACCACCTTACTTTCTGGAATTAAATAAGAAGAATAACTAAACAAAAACAACAACAACAACAACAACAAAACACTTTGGAAAAGTTTTCAGTAGCAAGTAATACCAAATAGAGTATTTTCACCAAGCATAATGACACTGTTTAGATTAGGGAGCAAAGAATTTCCACCATTTTTGGCTTGCCTTTTTTTTTTTTTTTTTTTTTTTTTTTTTTTTAATAGTTTGATCTCTTAAAACAGAGGAAGTCATGGGAGGATTGCTATTTTAGAATTAACTGTGACCAGGAGGAAGAACTGACTGATTAAGTGGTAGTGATAAGCAACTTGGATGAAGAAACTAACATCTTAATGTACTAACAGCTATAGAAAGAAAACTTAACTCTGGATAAAAAAATCCAGAGAAAAGGTAAATACAAAAGAGACATAGCTAAAAGAAGAGTGTTCATGTTAAAATTCAGAATGATTCAGGTCAGCCAAAAATGGGAAAAATAAAAGAATGGTGGAAGAGATTAAAGGATGACAAAGAGCTACCAAAGACTGTGGGACTGGAAGAGAAAGAACAAAAATGATTGTTGCTTAATTGATACTCATGAGAAATATACATTTAGAAAAGGAGCACCCAGTTGCCCTTAATTAAATTCAGGTCCTTAGGGATAGATGAACTACATCCTAAGGTACTGAAAGACTTGGAAGTTACTATCAGCCATTTTTGAAAGGTTGTGGAGACTGAACATAGTACTACTGTAGGAGTAGAAAAGCACAAATGTCATTATCAAAAAAAGAAAAAGAACTGAAATCAGCATTATAGGGCTGTATATTTGACTTTAATTCTTGGCAAACTACTAGACTATGTACCAAAGGAATTCTTAATTAACATTTAGAAAAAGGAAGTAGTCTTCACAAAGAGCCAAAGACTAACTGTTCTTAGCCTGGTAGATCAGGAAAAGATTATCAGTATGGTTTGGCTAGATTTTTTAGCTAAGTATTTGACAAAATTTGTCCTTCTATTCTTGTAGAAAGTATGGAAGCTAGTGGATTAGATCACACAAAAGTCTAGTTTAGGGAGAAAGAACTGATTAGAAGGCCAGAACTAAAGACTATCCAACCACTATTAAGTCTTTAGCTTGTAAAAAGCTATCTAGTAGACTTTCTCAGAAGCCATTTTATCAATGATGTGTGTAAAAAAAGACACAGATGGTAGATTTAAAAGACTTATAAGTGACATAAAGTAGGGAGGGATAGCTGAAACTTTGGATGATCAAGTGAAAATCCAAAAAGGACCTTGACAGGTTACAATACTGGGTAGAATCTGACAAGATGGAATTTAACAAGGATAACTGTAAAATAGATTTAGTTTTTTAAAAAAATTAACTTCATTACAAGATTGGGCAAGAAATGGCTAGAGAAAGGCCCATATGTAGAAGATTTGGGGATTTTTATTGGCTGGCAACCTTAAAATGTGTCAGCAGTTCAGCAGCACAGCTCAGAAAGCAAATGCAATCTTAATGCTAGGTGTCCAGTATTGTACATTCTGCCTTGGTCATAAAAGATTTCAAGTATTGTGTTTAGTTCTTAGGCATCATATTTTAGAGAGAGCATTGGTAAAAATAATATAATTACAGTTATTTTTTCTGCTTCAAGGTATGTAAAGCACTTCTTATTCAACATTTCATTCTGTCCTCACAACAACCTCATGAAGTCAGTGCTATTTATTATCATCCCCATTTTATAGATGATGAAACCGAGGCAGATATAAGTAAAATGACTTGTCCAAGATTACAAAGTAAGTATCTGAGAAGCTGGATTTGAACTCAGGTTTTCCTAATTCCAGATCCAGTGCCCTATCCACTATGCTACCCAGCTCAGTAGAGAGGAGATCTTTGTGATAGAAAGAAACAAGATTTGGAAACAGATTGGATATGTGTCAAACATGAGAGTAAGGTGTCAAGGATGACTGAGATTGCAAACCTGAGTGATTGAAAGGTTGGTGCTGCTCTCAACAGTAATAGGGAGGGATGGGATTTTAGGGGAAAGAGGAGGTCTGGTTTTAGATATTCTGGAATTGAGATGTCTCCAGGATATTTCAGTCAATATGGACAGTAGGCAGTGATGACATAGGACTAGTGATTAGGAGACAAACCAGGGCTGAGTATATAGACCTAAGAATTATACAAATAGAAATGGAAAGAGGACCCAGACAGAGTTTCAGGAAACACCTGTAGATTGAGGGCATGAGTTGAAGGAAGATGAGACAGGTAGGTGAACAGAGAAAATGCGGCCTCAGGAAAACCTGCAGGAAAGAGCAGCCAAAAGCCAATGGCAAATGTTGCAGAGAGCTAGCGAAGAGTGAGGGTTGAGAGGAGACCATCAGATCTGGCAGCTGAGATAATTGGAAACTTTGGGGAGAGAAGTTTCATTTGAACAATGAGCTTGGAAGCCATATCACAGAGGATTAGAGAGGGGGCAAAGGAAACAAAGACACAGAACGTGGATGGCTTTTTCGAGTACTCTAGCCAAGAAAGGAGAGATACAGGAAGATAGCGGGTATGGTTGGAGGTAGGGAGCGTTTTCCTAAGGATGGGGAGAGGTGTGGGCCTATCTGTAGGCATCAGGGCAGCAGCCAGCAGATCAGGAGAGAAGGAAAATAAATAAGAGAGTGACAATGAAAGGGCAGTCTGCTGAGGATGACTAGATTGGTATTAAAGGTGTGTGTAGAGGGGCTTCTTCTTATGAGCAGTTAGGGGCACTTCTTCATATGACATGGGGTTGTGGAAAGGGAGAAAGCTGGGGGAGGATATCTGAATTATATGAGATAAGGAGGGGAGTCAAGAGGACCTTTACAGGGAAGCAGCTTCCCCCACTCCCAGCAAAATATGATGCAAGGGGTGATAACACACACACACACACAACACACACACACACACACACACACACCCATGCTTGGTTTCTCAGTGAGGGGAAAGTGGTGAGAGAGTGAGGAAGGATTCAGAATTCAAAATGCTTTAAAAATATCAATAATTGTTTTTTACATGAATTTTTAAAAAAGATAAAAAATATGATGCAAAGTTGCTAGCTAAAAGGTGGCAGGGGAGGAGATGAGAGGCTTGAAGAGGACTAAAACCATTTGGAAAAGTGGCTGTGGTAAACGAGATAGTAAACTGATTAGGGAGTTTTACACTAAAAGGACTGTCTTCTTGTAGTGAGGATTCAGGTGACATTATGCCACATAAATCTGTAGTGCATCCAGTTTGCATTAGGCCCCATAATTTTCTCTAGCTCCTTTCAGCTCTTCTATATTCCTAGACCAAAGTGTGGATTTAGATACAGGTTTCAAACTTTTAAATATAGGAGGAGGAACATTAGAAAAATCCAGCACTTGAAGTTAGCTTTAAAAATACAATTTTAACGGGGCAGCTAGGTGGCACAGTGGATAGAGCACCTGAAATTAGGAAGACCTGAGTTCAAATCTCCTTTCAGACACTTAACACTTCCTAGCTGTGTGACGCTGGACAACTCACTTAAACCCCAATTGCCTCAGCAAAAAAAAAAAAAAAAAAACAAACAAACAAACCCCCCCCCCCCCCAATATTAACATTAGTAATCCAGTCATGTTAACAACATTACACTGTACCTAAATAGTGTTAAATTGTCTTTCTCTACAAAAAAGTACTGGGAAACAAGTGTTATTAAAATACCATCTAGAAAAGGTTAGATTTATAAATCAAATCACAGTCTTTTACTGACTTTTATTGGGAAATTTGGGGATGTTTTTCCCAAGAAAAAACATTTGAAAAAAATAAATAAAATAAAAATAAAAACAAGGAAAAAATCTTTTAAAAAACCCATAAGGTCATTTTTTTTTATTCCTAATTTTCTTATATTTAAAATGAGAGGAGTTGGATTAAATGATTTCCAAAATATCTTGTAACACCCTCTATCTTGTTTGATGTTTTGGGGTATTTATATATTTAATGTTTCTGCTTAGAGGTGTTAATACTGTTGGTATATTTTGTTTAGTAATCCTCTTCAGTTCCTTATGGTAATAATTAGGGTATTTGATTTTACCAAAAATTATAAGAAATAAGGATTTTTTCAGACTTTGAATGCTGGATATGATATATGTTAGAAATATTGCAGAATTTAACATCAAATAATTATAGAGAAAAAATGAAGTAATGCTATCAAATCCACATTAAAAGAACTATCTTTTTTTTTTTTAAATAAAGTTATCAACTATTAATCTTAAAATTAGCAAACATTCTAATATGATAAATAATTTACCTGGAGCAACAAATTGTTTAACATTGGTGAATCTAGACTTATCAGCCACATTAGTCATGAAGCAGCCCTTTGGCACAGTCCAATCATTAGACCGACTGTGTTTGTCCTTATCTTCTGCTGTTTCATAAACTTCAATATGTGGGGGTTTCTCAGTTAGATTCTTGCTGTAATGACTTAAACCATACTGTGCAATCTGGATTGGATAAAAATAGCCTTGAGGTCCCCACTGGGTGGATAGTGGTACACCTATAAAATAGAGAAATAAAATGAACTTGTTAAAACATTTAAAAACTACTTCTGAATCCTCACTGTTTTATTATGGTATTACCAACTTCCAATCAGTGATTCTGATAAAGAAAATCACATTCTAAAAAAGTAAATTATGTTGTCTTTGTAATTATTTAAGTTAAATCGTTTTCTCTATGATATTTAACTGTTGATAACATTATAGTACTACTTCAAAATTAAGTGATTTTTTAAAGGGCTCATCATTTCTTCCTGAGGATTAGTAATCCTATCCAGAGATAGGATTCGATTTCATACATTTAAAATTTTGTGCATGGAAGCAAATATCTAATTTTACCAAAGATACTCATAAAACTTTACGCATGAAATTTTATTGGATGTCTAATGTATCATCAATGTCAAGATATGGTTGTAATAATTAAGCATTATCATTTGATGATTAAAATATTTGCTAGAAAAATGTTAGCCATGTTCAAAGAATTTAAAAGACAAAGAATGGACCTTGCCCCATAAGCACTTTTTTTTAAAATTTTTAATAGCTTTTTATTTACAAGTTATATGTATGGGTAATTTTACAGCACTGACAACTGCCAAACCTTTTGTTCCAATTTCTCCCCTCTTTTCTCCCACCTCCTCCCCTAGATGGCAGGATGACCAATACATGTTAAATATGTTAAAGTATAAATTAAATACAAAATAAGTATACATGTCCAAACCATCATTTTGCTGTACAAAAAGAACTGGACTCTGAAATATTGTACAATTAGCCTGTGAAGGAAATCAAAAATGCAAGCGGGCAAAAATATAGGGATTGGGAATTCTATGTAATGGTTCTTAGTCATCTCCCAGAGTTCTTTCATTGGGTATAGCTGGTTCAGTTCATTACTGCTCCATTGAAACTGATTTGGTTCATCTCATTGCTGAAGATGGCCATGTCCATTAGAATTGATCATCATATAGTATTGTTGTTGAAGTATATAATGAACTCCTGGTCCTGCTCATTTCACTCAGCATCAGTTCATGTAAATCTCTCCAGGCCTTTCTGAAATCATCCTGTTGGTCATTTCTTACTGAACAATAATATTCCATAATATTCATATACCACAATTTACTCAGCCATTCTCCTATTGATAGGCATCTACTCACTTTCCAGTTTCTGGCCACTATAAAGAGGGCTGCATTATTGCACATACAAGTCCTTTTTCCTTCTTTAAGGTCTCTTTGGGATATAAGCCTAATAGTAGCACTGCGGGATCAAAGGATATGCACAGTTTGATAACTTTTTAAGTATAGTTCCAAATTTAAGCACTTGTTTTTAATAAAAGTCTTTGAAAAGTTTTTTTTTTAAATAATGACATTTAAATAAACCACATGAGGATGGGTAATAAAATGTAGTATCTTAACAGTAATATTTAATTTTTAACTTAAACATTTAAATGTATATATTCTACATAACATGAAATAATATGGAATGCTTTGTAAATGTCTAGTGCTTCCATCACTATAATTCCTTAAAAACATGACACATTGATAAATATGTGCTACATATGCCCATCCATATGTGATTTCTATGAGGAAGTTACTCTAAGAAGGGAGCTCTTAGGCATTAAATTTGCTGGACAATATTAGCATAAAGCAGAAGTTGGTGATTAACAGTTCTCATTCTTTAGTGATTAAACTTAGAAGTCAAATTCAGGTTTGAAAAAGGAAGTATTAAATGAAACAAAGCAGCAAGTCCCATATTTCAGGTTACTGCTCAACTTGTTCTGATAGTCTTGGGTCCATTTTTTGCTAATGCTATGTTACTTCTATCTATTCTAAGTTTCCAAGGAAGAAAAAAAAGCTTTTAATAGCATATAAAGGTTGACTTCTCTTCCTTAAAAGGAGATTATGTTCTTTGTGGATATCAAAAGCGCAAAGAAATAGTTCTTAAAAACTATTATCAGAGAGATATCTTTCTAGCTCCAACAGTAAATTGCTAATGGTAACAGAATTGCTCGGGGATGATTTTCAGTATCACTTCCAAGATAAACTTTAGTTTTAAGGAAATTCATAATAAATCACAATATGTAAATCCAGGCAGAGATCTAATATGTATGATCTAGTGCAAGCAGACTTTTTCTGTTTTCTTTCTCCCAAAGTAGATTTTTCTCAAAGTTCATCTGAACCTGTTAAATGTCTGGACCTTAATCATAATGTAATTTTATGCAAACTCTATTAAAGACTGGCTGCTCATTTGTAAATCATATTATCTATTTAAGAAGATCATTGTGAAGAAAGTGCACAAAAGACCTTAAGGCACTATAGGGATGTGAATTATCATCATTATCATTCTACTGCATAGATGTCTGGGTTCTCAACAATACAAACCTGTATGGATGGATGCCAAGAATTAGTGACACTGAAATGAGCAAATGTGCCATCTAGTGGTAGACCAACTCAAGTTTCAGATGGGTTGGTGCTAGTTTTCTAAAGGGTACAAAGAATGTCTTCTAAACCTAGAGAATGTTTTTATTTTATTGTCTATGAAAGAGAAAACAAATTTATAAGTCAAAGAGATCTTAGAGATCGCCTAATTCATCTTCATTTAAAGATTAAGAAACTGTGGTCTCTGTTACATCATTTTAAAGATAATGGATTAGTAGGAGTTCAAAAGTTTGTTTCAGTTATCTTTTGGCTGAACAATTTTGATATAGTAAAAGTAAAACACTAAGGAAACATAAGAAAGCCAAAAAAGTTCCACAACCTACTTTGCTTACAAAAGAAAAGTATCTTTCTTCAATTTGGCTAATAAATTAGATTTGAAAAGTAATTTTAGAAGTTCACAAATCATCAATGAAAAGATTTACCTCTAAGTAACCCTCTTGTTCTGTTTATTAATGAGGAAAGACTAAGTGCTTTTGCACTAACTTAATCTACATAAAAATGATCAATAAATACAATTTAGGAGCTAGAAAATGATTCTGCGGTAAAAATAAAATAAGGAATTATATGTCTCCCACTATTTCATAACTGTTGATTGACTTATGTATGATTGACCTATTAAAAGTGATAATACTTAAGGCTTGGTCCTTCTTTTCTTTCTTTTTTTAAAATTTTTAATAGCTTTTTATTTACAAGTTATATGCATGGGTAATTTTGCAGCATTGGCAATTGCCAACTTTTTGTTCCAATTTTTCCCCTCCTTCCCCCCACACCCTCCCCTAGATGGCAGGATGACCAATACATGTTAAATATAGTAAAGTATAAATTAAATACAAAATAAGTATACATGTCCAAACCATTATTTTGCTGTACAAAAAGAATCGGTTGGTCCTTCTTTTCAAGGAGACTCACAAACTACTTGGGGAAAACAGAGCCATGAAATGATTGTGAACAGTTTCTAAGTTTATGATATAACTTGATAGTTAAATGAAATGGAACAGGATAGAATAGTCAGGAAAGAGTTAATAAGAGGAAGATGGACCTGATGGAGGCTTTGAAGACTGTGCAAGCTTTTGTTAGATGAAAATGGGAGAAGACATCTCATGTTTATGAAGGGTCTAGTCTGGCTGTCTCAGAAATAATGTGTATGAGTTCTAATAAATTAGAAAGGCCGCAGAAATAGGATCTTGAAAGATGGCAGAAAATTATCTCTGATGCAACAGAAAATGGGGGGAAACCAGAGTAACACAATCAAAGCAAAGATAAGGCAAAATTAGTTTAGAAATAATACTTGGCAATTTTTTAAAAAATGAAAAAAGACGCTATGTGGATTAAAACATGGATCATCACATCTTTAAGGAAAAGAACATTAACATGTTTCAAGAATCAATGACAATACCAAGTCTGGAGCTTCAAGCCTGGCAATTTCCAATCCCAACTATGGATCAAAAGTAAGGACCCAATATTGAACTGTCAATGACTTATGTTATATATCACATATTTGCTTTATTAATCTTAAATATAAAATTTAATTTGAAAAATTTTTAATAGGTTTTTACTAAGTGCCTATTATGTTCCAGTCAATGGGTTAAATGATTTACAAAAACGATCCCATTTTTCCCTCACAACATTGGGAAATAGGGTCAACAATATAAATTGGCTCTCAATTTTTTTTCTGAAAAATCACAGCTAAACACCAACGTGTTTTAAACACATTTATCAATTTTTATCAAGTTTTTCATTAATATTCTAATAATTTAATCTAATTATTAATTTTTTTAGGGTTACAGAAGAATGTATTTGGCATAAATGAATTTCCCAGTTACCTTGTTTTTTTCCCTTGAAAAATTATCCAAACTCCTCTAACTGGTCATATACCATATATCATATTTACACCAGGGCTTCTTAAACTATTTCTGCTCATGATCCCTTTCTGTCTGGGAATTTTTACATGACCCCATCTTGAATCTGAGGTGTTTGACTGCCTTTGTGCTGCATCGTGCAGTATATACATTCAGGATCAGAAACAAAGCTGCAATGAAGTCACTCAATGTAACAGGAACAAGGGCTGCCAGAAACACCCTGGATTTACTACTTGTTTGATTCTGAATTAATTTTTGGTTTTAGTGTTCATAAACTTTTTACTGTTGCCAAATTTTTTGCCAATCCTACATTCAGTTATGAGACACCCCCATATGAAGTCTCAACTCAGTTTGACCAAACCCTTTCCTAACACCATTAACTGATCTAGAAATAAACACGATGCTGGAACAGGCAAACGTTTGTTTTGGGAACAATGGGATGGTAACTATAGTAAGTATTGAAAATAGAATAGTATACAGGAATGCTCAGATACTTTTCATGCACCAAAAGAATATTCCATTCAGTTGGAGGGGATGTGGGAAAACTGGGACACTGATGCATTGTTAGTGGAATTGTGAACAGATCCAACTATTCTGGAGAGCAATTTGGAACTATCCTCAAAAAGTTATCAAGTTGTGTCTATCCTTTAATCCAGTAGTGTTACTACTGGGCTTATATCCCAAAGAGATTTTAAAGAAGGGAAAGGGACTGTATGTACAAGAATGTTTGTGGCAGCCCCATTTGTAGTGGCCAGAAACTGGAAATTGAGTGGATGCCCATCAGTTGGAGAATGGCTGAGTAAATTATGATATATGAATGTTATGGAATATTATTGTTCTGTAAGAAATGATTAGCAGGATGATTTCAGAAAGGCCTGGAGAGACTTATATGAACTGATGCTGAGTGAAATGAGCAGGACCAGGAGATCATTATACACTTCAACAATATTACATGATGATCAATTCTGATGGATGTGGCTCTCTTCAACAATGAGAGGATCTAAATCAGTTCCAATTGATCTGTAACGAATAGAACCAGCTACTCCCAGAGAAAGAGCACTGGGAAATGAGTATAGACACAATATAACATTTCTACCCTTTCTATTACTGTTTGCTTGCATTTTTGTTTTTTTCTTCTCAGGTTATTTTTATCTTCTTTCTAAATACAATCTTTCCTGTACAACAAGATAACTGTATAAATATGTATACATATATTGTATTTAACATATACTTTAACATATTTAACATGTATGGGACTACCTGCCATCTAGAGGAGGGGGTGGGGGGAAGGAAGGGAAAAGTTGATATAGAAGTTTTTGCAAGGATCAATGTTGAAAAATGACCCATGCATATGATTTGTATATAAAAAGCTATAATAAAAAATAAAATTATAAAAAAAAATAAAGAAAGAGCCAGGTTTATCATTAAAAAAAAAGAATATTCTATTCAAAGTATGAAGAGGAAGGAGCAGAAAATGCAATTCAGGAGTGTGGGAGTGTGTGATTCTGGTTGGTAAAAAGGATATTAAATTATTCCCATATTCCCTCAGTGTATAAGTAATGCATAGAGGGGGGAAGGAGGTAAGATGAATAGAGATGACTCTTCAGAGATCAAAGCCTGGTCACAGCTAGCTAATCTGTTGGGAGAGAAAGCTTTCTGATTGTCACTATCTTATTTGAGTACCAGACAATTGGCCAAATGCTGTTACCACAGGATTGGGCTACGATGTGTTAATGATGTCTGGAAAATGCTGACAACAATGTTTAGGAAGATATTTATGTCTGCAAGCACTTTCATGCTTTCTGGAAAAGAATAGATTGAACAAAATTTAACATTTTCCAATGATTCATAGCCATCATTTGATCAATTACCATACTATACTACAAAGCTGCATTCATGAACTGACTGCTCAGATATGCAGTAATATGATCTCTACACCAAAAAGATCACCAGGCTTTTAGAGTTCTTGCACCTGCTTTTAAAAAATAATTTTCTTTGCTTCTAAGTTACAAGGTGCCCCTCCCCGCAGCTGGCCATATGCCTAGCTTTAAATATCAGTCCTACCTACCTCTTTCTAATAAACTTCAATTCTTCTGTGGGAGAGGGAATCTGTCAAGCAACTTTAGAACTATGCTTAAGATATGTAGCAGGAGGCTATGAGTGAGTGCCTAAGTAGCTCTCTTATGAGTCAAGTGTATATAAACATTATTTTAGAGCTTTAAATTTAATGATGTCTCTTATTAATACTCAGAAGATTAAAAAAAAAGTTCTTTTTGGATTCTTAGCTATTATCCATAGAGTCAAGGTTGCTGGATAAGTGATTTCAGAAATGAGCCATGACTACTGCAGTGTTTTCTGGAGAGGGGAGGGAGAAAAAAGAGGGGGAGGGAGGAAGGAAGGAAGGAAGGGACAAAAGCAGGAAAGAAGGAAAGCAGGTAGGAAAAAAAGGTTCCTATTTTGTCAGGCATTGCCCTTGCTAGATTCATAAGATTAAGAGGAAAATTCCTTTAAATCTTGTTTAAATCCCTCACTTTACAGATGAGGAAACTGAAGCTCAAATCTCAATCACTGTTCCAGAAGAATAAGTGGCAGAGTGGAGACTTGAACCTAGATCATTAACTCCCAATCTGGTACCCTTTTAAATTACATCATGCTGCCTCTTTGAGAAAGTGCTACAATGAGCCAGAATTTTAGATTTGAGCTAATAAACAACATTGCCTTTCTGGGGGCTGTCAAATAGGAGAATGCCATAATGAAAGCACTATTTTAGGAGGATTAATCTGGCAGGAATATGCAGGAATGGGAAGGACTAGACACAGGGAGGTCAGTTAGGAATAATATGGTACTTTAAAATTCACAAACATTATTTACATACGTTATTCTATTTAAAGCTTTATAAGGAGTCTCTGAGATAGGTACTAAACATTTATGATATCTATTTTCCAGATGTGAAAAAAAAAAAAGGCTTACAGAGGTTACAGTTACAAAGCTGGCATCAGGAAGTTACTGCAGTAATTCAAGCACAGTATAATGACAGCCCAAGCCAGAGATTTTTAACTGCTTATTTATGTAATGATTTCAAGAAGTAACAAGACTCTCCTTGACCAAAAAATGTCTATCACTCTCTCCCCCTTGGTAGTCTGGTAAAGCCTATGCTATGGGCCCCTTCTAAAAATGTCTCTTAAATGCATAAAAATATATTTGGATTACAAGAGAAACCAATTATCTTGAAATACTGTTATCAGAATACAAGAAAACTCAAATTCACAAGTCCTAGATTAATAAGAACATTTGGTCTAAGCTAAATCTGTGGGGAATAAAAATGAAAAGGAAGGCCCAATTCTCAGGAGTCATTCTGAAGGTATTAAGGACCTTTGGCATTGTGGACTAGCACAAAACAGAAAGCCTGGAAGTTAGGATGCTTTGGATTCAGGTCTTGTCTCTGACAAATCCTAGCTATAAAACCGTCAACATGTCACTTAACATCTTAGTTATTCTAACCAATTCTTTTAAAAAACATCAGTTGGAAGAGCTTCCTTTAATAGATTTGGGTTTCTATGCCAAAAGTTAGTTATATTGATTAAAAACACTTGGTTTAGAGGGAAAAATAAACATCCACCAATTAAAAAGTTTTTGGTGAAGATCAGAAGGAAAAGGAGAATGGTTTAAAAAATTTTTAGCTTATGGCTGTGGAAGACCAGGAGGCATGTCTGATCAAAATAAGGAAAAGCAGAAAATCATTTCCTGCTGTAGGGAAGATTACAGTTCAGTTTCTGACATTTTCAGTGATGCTGGGGAACATGTAACTAGAAATATCTTCTTATTGAAGGCTAGGAATATAGGAAACTGAATTGTGAGATCAGGGCTAGATGAAAAAGAATGATTTCTTTGACTTTTATTTGAATTCATACTTACTCAGGTCAACTAGAATAGAATATTGGAACATGATATTTTTCTGCCAAGTACCAAAAAGCTCCTTTCATTCTGACTCTTCTTTTCTCCCGGTTCCCACCACCATTTTCACAACCTCCAACTGCCTCTCACCCCCTTCAAATAAAGCAGAAATCTGTCCTTTTCCCAATATGCCAAGGGGGCCTACACATGTTTCTCAAGGTGACAACAACCTAATCTGATAAACAAATCCTACATTTTAACAGTGGCCTTCTGGAAACATAAACCTGAACTCAAAGAAGTGATTTATAGAATGTGAACTTCAGGCCTCAGTGACAGACATTTTTTGGTTCAGGAAGGTCTTGTTATTTCCTGAAATCATATCATGTAGATAGCTATTTAGGGTTCTATGTTGACCTGAGGGAAGAATGCTTTTTCTCTATGATTGTTAAAAAGACTGAGGACCAAACATCCTTTAGTTCCTGTTGAATTAAAACAGGTGGTTTCCCATCTTCCAGAAGAGCTGGGGAAGAGTTAGGCAGTGACACTAACCTTCCACACCACTTATGCACTTGACTCTATCTCGGACTTCCACATTGTAGCCTTCAAAGGACATGAACACTCCATCAGGGTGATAAGGCGCTCTCTGTGCGTAGACTTTGGAATAACTGTGAGAGAACTCAAACCGATCATAGCCGTCGTACTGGACCATCTTCCCATAAACTTCAAAATACTTCTCTACCCAAGAGAAAGGGAGGAAGACCTCATTTCCCTCTCGCCTTCCTTTAATTGTGTGTTCATCATTTATCAGACAGTCAATCTCTTCATACTTGAGTCCCAGAACTCTGTTGCCCTGGCTGTTGAAGCCTCCGACTACAGGGGGAGCCTTCTGCTGCTCCTGCGGGGACGCTTCCTCCGGCTGCTGCCTGGCTGCATGGTTCACGCTATCGTCACTCTCGGAAGCTGCCGCTCTTTTTTCTAATCCATCTGCTCTCAGACCTTTATTCCAGTTTCGTGGAAACTGTATAGCCTTATCACTGGAACACTTATTCCACAACAGGACTGTGACCAACGTGAAGAGCGCACAGATGACAATCAAAGTCTTGTAGTTGACCCGAGCTGCCAAGCAACGCATATTCAGACCATACCTAATGGAAAAGAGAAAAAGTCCATAAGACAGTGAGTAGATAATGTGATCAGATTATAATTATTAGACAATTCTACAGTGTTATGCGCCTCCTGACAGAGAAGTGACAAACTCAAGACACGGTGTCTTATATATAAAACTTTTTGGATATGGCCTATGAGAGAATTTGTTTTGTTTGACAATGTGTATGTTATATGAGTTTTATTTTCCCCTTCACTCTCTCCTCCTCTTTTATAGGGAGAGAAAATAAATATCAATTGAGTATTTTTTTTTAAAAAGATCACCATTATATGGGGAAAGTGATGGAGAACTATATCCAGGATGACTTCATATAAATCTATAGATCCAAACAATCTCCAAGTTATAGAAGAAAGGAATCTAGAAAGTCTAGTCTTGGCTCTGTCAATAATTCGTCTATGTTACCTTGAATAAATCAAACTCTCTGATTTTCAGTTTATCTATAAAATGATGGGTTAAACTGGATGATCATTCAGATCCTTGCTGAAATAAAATTTTGGGATCCTAAAGAATATTTTCCTAGCTCTCTTCTATTCAAATTAAGACTAGTAGGCAACAGAGAGAGTGAGAGGGAAGGAATTAAATTTATTTCTCTAAATGGCAGCAAAGCAAAAATGTTTCTCCATCATGAAAAGCTAAGATAATCAATTAACACATATTTAGTAGGTGCCAAAGGGCAACAAGGTGGCATAGTAGACAGAGTGCCAGTTAGGACATGAGTTCAAATATATATATATGAGTTCAAATATAGTCTAAGACACACTAGTAACCCTAGGCAAGACACTTAATGCTATGTGCCTGTTTCCTCATCTGCAAAATGAACTGGAGAAAGAAATGGCAAACTATTCTAGTACCTTTGCTAAGAAAACTCCAAATGGGGTCTTGAAGAATTAGACACAACTCAATAACAATATTAGGTGCCTAGTATATGCCAGGCACTGTATGAAATGTGGATGAAATAAATGCCTTCCCCTAAGGAGCTTACATTATTAAATCTCATTTGGGAATATTTATTGTTATCAACATTTTGTCGACCATGCAAATAAATGTTCTAAAATTCATAAAGGATGCATGTTTTTTCATATCAAAAAAGAAAATACTTAGGCAATTTGGAAAACATTCATGTACCATATTTCATCTAGTAGTTAACATTTCTTATTGTATATCATGACTCTACTAGTATGTTATTCTGAACACATCCTTGTCCTCTACATTGCTGGGGAAATTAGCCAAGCTGTTGGTTGGAATAGAAGGCAGCTAACTATACTACCAAAGATCCAAGGCCACTAGATTGAGAAGCTATTAAGAAATCTAAGGAGAAACCATAGTGGGGCATTTTTTGAGCCTAAAAGCACAAATTTCACCCATAAGCAAGTGAACAAGGCAGAAACTCTAGAATAGGGTGGTCTGGGTTCTTGGACTAATTTCCTAGCTAGAATTCAGAACAGGGGTGGAGGGATGGCCAACAAAGGCCAGGCCATAGGGCACTGAACAGGGATTCTGGTTGCCCAAAGTAGAATCTTGAATCTAAACTTTAGCTTAGGACATAGCTAGGCCAGGAGCACAGGACTGATCCTGCTGAGCCTTTCAGCTCTCTGATTAGGGTGAGGGACAACCACTCTCTGCCAAAGAACCATCTAGAGACAAGACTGCAGCTGTGCTACCTAGACTCAAACCAAGGTCTGGAATCTGGATAGTTCAGGAGATCAGCAATCAAACTGAGCTCTTGATCTAACTGCAAAGAGCTTGATGAAAGTCTGTATCCTTGGAGATCAAGGCAGTCCTATGATCCTTAAAGAGCAAAGTACTCAACATGTATAGAAAAGATAAGAAGAAAGGCCAGATTCAGAGAAGGCTGTAACAGTCCCACCAAAAATGTGCAGAGCCTGTCTTTATCCAAGTCCCAATCCAGGGAGGAAGACTGAACAAAAAAATGGTAAAGAATTATTTTGAAGCTAAGGATGCCCAATATAAAAACCCAGAATTAGAGAATAACTTTAAAATACTTACACACAAGCTAAAATTCTTCTAAGTTATATGGTTTTTTAAAAAATTATTTCTGTAATAAACATTCTTGAAACATCTTCATAAGATTTCCCCTCCATTTATATTTGGTGGTCTTGAGAGCTTACAAAGATTAAGAAAAACTGTAAAGTTAAAAAAAAAAAAAACTTACTCTCCAGAAAAAATTCAATTAACTATCAACTATTGTCAATGAAAATCAAACATTTTTAGGTGCCAATTTTGTGTTGAGCACTGTGGTTGGTATTATAGGATACAAAGATTACCTTTCACTAATGAAGTTTACAACAATGCAGAGGGATAAAATATACAGAAATCACTAGAATACAAAGGGGAACCTAATAGATATATTAGAAGAAAGTATAACCAAAGTAGTATTAGAGCAGAAAGCAGAGTTAAAAAGGTAGGGTTTTAAGAATAGTAGCATTTGAGCTGGGTTTTGAGTAATGGATATGATTTCAACACTTAGAAGGGTGGGTAAAAAAGAAGGGAGCTATTCTGAGTATGGACAAAAGTTTGAAAGCAGGACAATATGGGGTAGGGACCCTATGAATGGCAAGTAGTCTGGACTAGCTGAAGCATTAAACTGTATTTATTTATTTAAACTGTGTTTTTAAAATATACAGATGTAAATAGTATGAGATGAGGTTGAAAAGGAGGTGGTGTCAGATTTTAGAGGGCTTGAACAAAGGCAAAAGGACACGGGCTTGAATTGGCCGGCATTAGAGAGTCACTGAAGTAACAGAGATTTCCTTGGCTTAGCTCTGGAGAGCAGCAGTAATTAGTTCTGTTTAAGTGAGTGAAAGTTACAGGGATGGAGATTATGGTTCAATATAAGGAAAAAAACTTTTGCTAATAATTAAAACTATTCAATAACGGAATGGATTGCCAATCTCCATCTCCAGAAGTTTTTAAACAGAGATCACTTCTAAGGGACACAAATAATATTTCTTTATAAAATAGAGACAGAAAGTTCAAATGAAATCTCTCCTCTCTAAAAAAAAACAAAAACAAAAAACAACCACCCCAAGAACATTAAGAAAACATGCAAAATGAAACAGATTCCTTATCTTCAGACAAAGAAATTGAAACTATTTCTAGTCACATGAAAAGATGCTCCAAATCACTATTGATCAGAGAAATGCAAAATTAAGACAAGTCTGAGATACCACTACACACACCTCTCAGATTGGCTAAGATGATAGGAAAAGACACGGATGAATGCTGAAGGGGATGTGGGAAAAGTGGGATATTGATACATTGTTGGTGGAATTGTGAAAGGATCCAACCATTCTGGAGAACAGTTTGGAACTATGCTCAAAAAGTTATCAAGCTGTGCATACCCTTTAGTCCAACAGTGTTACTACTGGGTTTATATCCTAAAGAGATCTTAAAGGAGGGAAAGGGACCCACATGTGCAAAAATGTTTGCGGCAGCCCTTTTTGTAGTGGCCAGAAACTGGAAACTGAATGGATGCCCATCAATTGGAGAATGACTGAATAAATTGTTGTATATGAATATTATGGAATATTATTGTTCTGCAAGAAATGACCAGCAAGATGATTTCAGAGAGGCCTGGAGAGACTGACATGAACTGATGCTGAGTGAAATGAGCAGGACCAGGAGCTCATTGTACATGACAACAATAAGACTATATGATGATCAATTCTGATGGACATGGTTCTCTTCAACAATGAGATGATTCACACCAGTTCCAATTGTAGTGATAAAGGAAGCCATCTAAAGCCAGAGAGGACCGTGGGAGCTGAGTGTGGACCACAACACAGCATTTTTACTCTTTCTGTTGTTGTTTGCTTGCATTTTTGTTTTCCTTCTCAGGTTATTTTTTTTTTTCTTTCTAGATCCGATTTTTCTTGTGCACTAAGATAACTGTATAAATATGTAGACACATATTGGATTTAACATATATTGGACTACCTGCCATTTAAAGAAGGGGGCAGAGAGAAGGAGAGGAAAATTTGGAACAAAAGGTTTTGCAAGGGCAATTGTTGAAAAATAAAAATAAAAAGTTATAATAAAATAAAAATTTAAAAATGAAGCAGATCCTTGCCTCATATAAAAGTTTTTTTTTTTTCAAAATTTGTTTCAGGAAGTTACATGAGTGTATAAAGTGTTCTAAGCAACAGTGACATGAAATCTGTACATAATGAATAAGAATTTGACAGTAGAGTGGAAGATTAGAAGGAGGAGGAGGCATGATTAGTTAAAGTCAAAATTAAAGTCAAAACTTGCACTGACAAGGAAGCAAAGGAACAGGAAGGCTCATCATGACAATGAGGTTGCCAAAAGTCAGAAGTTATATTTTACTGCACAGAATAACATAAAAGTGAGTACAATGTAAAGGTATTTAGATTTCAGCTGATAACTTCAGGTTAACTGCAATAATGAGTATAAATGTATTAAATTATTAAAATAAGTATAAACCTATCACAGAATTAGATGGTGATAAAGTGATTTTTATAAGGGGATAATTTCACATCTCTGTCTTTTAAGTTATTAATTACTTATTCACTCATTTAGTAATTTATTCACAAACAATATTTTCATTTTATGTTTTGTGAGTGTATATATATGTGGGAGGGGGAAGAGAAGGGGGTAATCAGGGAGGATTTTATTCCAATATTCCAAACTGTCTCAGATTTATATAACATAAAGATTTGGCAAGATGACTAAAATATAGAAATGAAAATGTAGATTTGAAAAGAAGAAATTAAAGGGGAGTAGTAGAATGGCCTTGAATAAGAAGATTGTAAAGATTTTCCCTGGGTTCAAGTACAATCCTTAGAAATGAGTAGAGAAAAATTCCACCAGCTTCAAAATAACTGATTTTAGCTCAACTCTCAGAATTCTTCTTTGTTTAAACCCTTCATTTTAGACTGATTATCTTATTTCTAGGCTGTCTGAAAAGTGGAAAAGATTGACTTTGATCTATATAAGCAAATAGATCTTTGAGTTCAGGGCCATGGATTAGATTTATTTATCTGTATACATTATGCTTCCAATAACAGCATATGAGCTTTTTGAGGACAAGGACAATTTTATTTTGACTATGTAACTGCAGTATGTACCACAGTACCTCATACACAGTATACTTAATGTTTAGATTTAAATTTTATAAAAATTATGCTGTTTCTCTATACAAAATGGAAAAATCTCTGGTTTTTGTAAATTTGATGATTCTTCAATAATTACTGTATCATTCATGTAATACAATAAGCACTTATTAAGGGTATATGTGCCAGGCACTATGCCAAGTGCTGGAAATACTAAGAAAAAAGTAAAATAGTCCCCAAATAGTTCCTTCCCTTGGGTTTCTCATGTCACATGAGATAAACCAACACATACCAAGAAGCATATAAGTAAATGGTTTGCTATAGGTAAAGTGAATGACTTTGCCTAGCATTACATATAAAAGGCAGAACATGGATTTGAATCCAAGTCTGAAACTCCAAATCCAGGCCCTTCTTTTTTATTCTTTGTAGAAAGGAATGACTTTAACAGAGAAGATGAATGTTTTTGGAAACATAGATGAAGAAAAAACAAAAGATCAATTTGAACTTTTATTACTGACTAATTTCTTTAAATGTCTTAAGTACATGCAAATGTAATACTTATTATTTTCTCTATCTCTTCACCCAGTGAACTAAGATCTCCTATAGATTTACTGAAAGAAACAAATAAAGACATCTTAAGATGAGGGATATCAAAGAGATACATTCAAATATAGAGAATCATAGATATTTGAAGGAATCCTTGAAGGCCTTCCAGTCCAACTAGTACATTCTCTACAAGGTCATCCACATGCTTTATCTAAAGAAATCCCATTGCTGTTTAATTGTTTTTAGTCATATCTGATTCTTCATACTCCCTTTAGAAGTTTTCTTGGCAAAAATACTGGAGTGGCTCGCATTTCTTTCTCCAGATCATTTTACAAATGTGGAAACTGAAGCAAATACAGTGTAGTGACTTGTTCAGGGTAAAACAACTATTAAGTGCCAGAGGCTGAATTTGAACTCATGCCTTCCCGATTCCAGGAGTTTCCAGAAGGAAATTAATAACTCTTTATATAGGGACAGCTAAGCCATTTTTTTCTGGACAGCTCTAATTTCGAAGAAGTACTTCTTGATAATGAATTTTGAAGCCTGTTTAACCTATTGATCATGCAACCATGGAATTTTAGATCAGAAGGGGAATCTTGTTTAAGCCAGCACTCCAGTTTTAAAAATCAAGAAATAAAAGTCCAAATAAGACTGAGAAAGTGTCTTTTTGATTCTGCCCTTGCAGGTCTAGGACTTGGTACATAGTAGGTATTTAAATACTTCTTGAACTGAAGAAACCAAGATCAATAGTGACAATTCCCAAACAGCAGTATTTGTGGTAACTGAGATTGGAATCCTTATACCAATTTTAAAAGATACTGACTTAATGGTCAGAATCAATGACCTTATGGTACCAATATTATCAGACTAAAAAGTCCTATTGAAAGTATTTGACTATGAGCAACATAAATTTTCAACAAAGGACTTCCTCCCCCAAAACTGATATTTATAAGTAAGATTCTAATATTACTTAAAACACTCTTAGTCAAGGTTACTTTAACAAATCTCTAATGGAATCAATGAATTATGTCTCACCGATTTTATGTTTCTATACTAAAGCACCATCTGGGCATCTCAAATTAGACTTTAAAACGGTACATATCCTATTTTCTAAGGTCTATCTTACTATAAGCTTTTAGTGAATATCAATTTCTATATAATTGCATTTTATGCAAATGTTAACAAAATAATAAATCCAATTTTCTACATCAGCAGATAATTTTAAATGATTATGTTTTTAAGATGACCTCAACAAATAAGCTTTACTTGTTTTATAAATGGGAAGTAATATTTTCAACAGACTTTGGTCAAAACAATAAAAAAACATATTTTATTGAAACCATCTGTAGTGAGAACATTATCAGCATAGTCTTACAGTTAAATGAATCATCGAAAATGATTAAGTATTATTCTTTATGTATAACGGGTTCCAAACATAATTTCATTTCTGAATGAGGAGGCCAAGAACCCATGGGCATTTTTATTATCAATAAAATTTGTAAAAGAGCTAAATCCTAAGATTATAGGTATCAACACAAGCCCAACATTTTGAAATGGTAAAATTCTTATCCTTTGTCTTTAAATAATCCCAGCAGTTGTGAGGTACATGAGTGGATCATTTAATTTTTCTGTCCATTATTTAATGTCTATTCTATTATTATCTGTTTAATAATTTTCATACTGACCATTGTAGAAAACTAAGATAGTGCATGATAGTCTGTCTTCAAGATAGTGAGATGAGTGGATAACAGAAAAAGTCTAGTTCTCTGACAACCATTCTAGGAAAATATTTAAAAAGGATAAAGGGATAAAGGGGAAAAGGGGGAAAAAATTCACTATCCCAAAAATGATCAAGAAAAATTTTTATTTTATTTTATAATAACTTTTTATTGACAGAACCCATGCCAGGGTAATTTTTTACAACATTATCCCTTGCACTTACTTCTGTTCCGATTTTTCTCCTCCCTCCCTCCACCCCCTCCCCTAGATAGCAAGCAGTCCTATATATGTTAAATGTGTTGCAGTATATCCTAGATACAATATATGTATGCAGAACCGAACAGTTCTCTTATTGCACAGGGAGAATTGGATTCAGAAAGTAAAAATAACCCAGGAAGAAAAACAAAAATGCAAATAGTTTACATTCATTTCCCAGTGTTCTTTCTTTGGGTGTAGCTGCTTCTGTCCATCATTGAAATGATCAAGAAAATTAAGGAGAAAATTACAGTGAATACATTTTCTCAGTTTAGGTGTATACAAAGAAACAATAAGTCTGAAAGGTATCAGGAAAGGGATCTGGATAGAAAAACATAATCTGGTGAGCATACTCAGAAGTGTTCCAGCTTAAAAAACAAAGGATATCAGGGTAGTTAAGGCTGGCAATTATGGATCAAATGCAGCCCAGTCTAGTCAAAGATTCCTGGAGCCTGCATTGGTGCTCATCCTACTGTGAATCAGAGATCAGAAACCTACAAGGGTTGGATTGTTAGAAAAGAAGGAAAGAAAGACATACACACAGAGAGAAAAAAATAGAAAGGAGGAAAGAAAAAATGAAGGAGGAAAAAAAAGAGGAAAGGAAGAAAGGAAAGAAGGAAGGAGAGAGAAATTATAACAAATGAAGAAATAATGGAAATTATTAGAAATTTGCTTGCTTGATTATATACTAAAATTCTGAATGGAATTAATGGATATCAAAAATATATAAAAGAACCTGGCTTAACAGAACAAAAACCAAGAAACTAATCTCAGAAAAAAGAAACTGAATAAATGAACTTCAAAAGGGAGGGACAACCTTAATCCAATTGGATTCACAATTGAGTCTATCAAACAATTAAAGTTCAATTAACTCCAATATTGCATAAAAAAAGTTTCCAAAAATAGGAAATAAGAGAATCTCACCCACCAAATTACTCCTCTAAAAAGAAATAAAATATTAATACTTGAACCTGAAAGAGAGATCAATTAGGAAAAAAAACACTAAAGGCCAAATTCCTTGATATATATTTAATGAATATACATTTAAAAAATTTAAATAAAATATTAGTAAAGAGTTTATACCAACACAGAAAAATGATTGTACATTAAAACTAGGTAGGATTAATATCATGAAGAGTTGGTTCAGTATCAGCCATATTAACACAATGTTCAAAAGCACACCATTATATCAACAGACATGGGAAAAGATTTTTGCAAAAACATCCATTTTTATGAGGAAAATCATAAAGCAGATATGAATAATGAACCTGTTATATGGTAAATAATATCTAAAACCATGATTACACACAATATGAAATGGGGATAACTAAAACCTGTCCAATAAGACAAGAATAAACCAAGGATATCTATTATCAACACTATTCTATGAGAATATTGGATATTGGATATTGGAGAATAACAATACAAAAAAAAAATCAAAGGAATAAGAATAGGTAAAGAGGATGCAAAATGATCACTCTGCAGAGGATATGATCTGATTTTATGGGAGAACCATAAAATCAACTAAAAAAAAAATCAGAACAGGAACTTTAGCAAATTAATAGAACATAAAATAAAGCCATACCAATCATAAACTTATATATATACATACATATGTGGATATAGGTATACATATGAGATTTAGGGAAATCACTTTCAGTGGCTGAATGAAAATAGATAGGAGTGAGAAAAGACTTGAAGCAAGCGGACCCATCAGCAGGCCATTACAATATTCTAAATATGAGGTGATGATGGCTAGGGCCTTCACCACCAGAGTGGTGGCAATCTTAGAGAAGAGAAGGGAAAATATTCAAGAGACAGTGCAAAAGTTAAATAGGTTTGGGGCAAAAGATTGGACATGAGCATGTGGGGGTATGAAAAATTCTTACTACTCAAGGATGACTCCTAGGTTATTAGGGACTGGGAGGCTAGTGTTCTCTACAGTAATAAGGAATAGGAGATGGGAAGAAAGAGGAAAGAAGGAAAGATAATGAGTTTTCTTTTTGGGCATGTTGAATTTAAGATGGGTGGACATCCAGTTCAAGATGTCTGAAAGATGCCTGGAGATACAACACTGGAGGTAAGAGAAACTGGGACAGGAAAGGTACATCTGAGAATCATCAACATAGAGATGATATAACTAAATCCACAGGAACTGATGAAATCATCAAGTGAAGTAGTATAGTGGTCAAAGAGAAGAAGGTTCGGGATAGAACCCTAAGGGATACCTACAATTAGAAGGTATCATTTATCTTTTGAACAGGTAACACAGGATTGTTGGAAGGGAATCTGTTATAATGAAATATTCTAGCTTTCTTCACCCTCATCACTAGAGAAGAAATACCTTTCACTTCAGGGGGACCTAATATAAAATATTAATTATGTGGGATGATTTGGATAAGTCAGGGTTTCCATTTGGCTCTATTACAGAAACATGACTAAAGCTTGTTGAAAGGACCCTCACAAACTCACAAAAACCCATCACACACCCTCCCTTCTGTAGTCTCCCTGGATTTTCCCAATGAAGTAGATGCTTTAGAAGATAATTAAAGCTTGGGTGTAGTTGAAGGGACCCTTCGGGTGTAGTTTTACAAGTACCTTTATAAACTTAAAAAAAAAATCAATCTTATGATTCAGGAACCATACCCAAACTTTGGTGTAATCCTCCTCAGCCCATTTAGCAAAGTAGCAGGGATCTCTGTGATGTCTTCCTCTATTTCCAAAATGTCTATTTTCATTAAATGCAGTCTTTGCTCAGGCCATAACCACCCCAACATCCTGCTTTAATTATCAGTTTAT